>NW_019384475.1:495193-504981 GCF_000671375.1 Centruroides sculpturatus
TTAAATTTCAATATAATTAATTTTAATAAAAATATTAATAAATTAATTTAACATTTTTTTATTCCCTTCAATGATTACATTATGTACAGACATGACCTAATAATAATTTAAATTACATAAAAACACAACCGCGACATCATTTTGTCTTTATTTTCCAACTGTAAAATATTTACAAGATAAAACATTCTTCATTTTTTCAAAGATTTCCAAAGAAATCATCTGTTTCCTTAGAAACATCAAAGAACACATTTCCTAAATTTATTTATCATCAAATTATTTGATTAACAATATGTATCATCAATAGATGCAAATCAGTGCATATTTTAGCTATGGAATTAAAGACAAATATTATTTTGTAGAAATTTGTACTGTTTTCATCATTAAGAATAAAAATTTTTCAAAGTTTCTATACATTTACATTGACTTTTTAACATTTTTCTTGAGGATACTCTTAAACTTGGGTTCTTTCAATATATATATATATATAAAGTTCTGTAAGAATAAATATCACATAAAAGATACTAAAGATGTAAACACCAACACCATCATTGTCGAAGATATTGAAAGCCCCATGGTGTCTTTGGTGTTTTAAATTTGAACAAACAACTGAAAATTTTACAATGGGAATCAATGGCAACCGCAACTTGCAGCAACCATGTCATCGTATTGTTTGAGGATAACATTCTCATGTTCGTCAAAATACAGTAAACTAATTGAATAGAGTTTGTTAGGTACACAGCATGGGGTATCTACCCCTGCAGTCAGACTAAGTTGATGGACAATGCTTTGTACTGTCGCGTGATTAGTGGGCCATTGGTTTTGCCCTAAGGGAAACAAACATTCTCCTTTGCAATGGTAGGCGTTGTAACCTTTCGGTGAAATTATCCAAGTTGACCATCCTATTTTTTCAAAGTCTACATAAAGTTCGTGTCGACTACACCCCTCTGATACATTATCTTCTGTAGAACGTCTTAAACGACCGTTACTTGTACTGTTATTTATTGGTAATTCTTTATTTGTAGGTGCACGATTTAGTTGACTGTAATACGACAATTCCGGATATCCATAATTATGAAAATCTATTAAAAATAGTATCAATTTAAAAAAAAATATTCAGATATTATTGAATATTCAGAAAGAAATATATATATATATATATACATAACAAACATCATTAAATGATATTTAACAAGAACTATGTTAAAAGGACAGGAAGCAACAGACTTGGATTTATCGATCGAAGTTACCAAATATAACTCTAATATGTCTTATTCTATTAAACGGCATGCATATTTACATTTCTCCAACACCTTTTTATATATATATTTAATAAAATGTTTTTGTTTACATGATAGAAAATGAACGTGTTGTTTTAATTGAGCTATTCTCTTTAGAACAGGGATTTTCAACCGACATATCATGGCACCGAGGAACTTCTCACCATAAAATCTCAAAAAAAAAGTTTAAAAATGCTAATTTTTTTCTACATTTTATTTTTATTTGTATATTAGCCTATTTATATAAAAAAAAAAAAAAATTAAATCTTCAACGTTGTGTTTCCTTTCGTTTATACATATAGGCAAGGTCGTGGAAAGTGATCATGGGCCCTGGGGCAAGGATCTCCCGGGCCTCTCTAGACCTTCTGACGTGACGCTTTAGGTTTATCATATTTCTTATTTCTCTTTTATGCACTTGAAACTACATAAATTGATTTTCTTACACTTCATTATTAAAATTGTATTATAGATTCCGGCCCAGAGCCCGGTTTCTCATCTCTTTCGTTAGCTCTGAACAAAGGGTGCCACTAGCTTAGAAATATAGAAAATAAAATAATATATTGTAAATTCTTACCAAATTGTGGAAATGAAGATTTCTGCTTTGACTTTCCATCATCGCTGAACAGGACTAAAATCGGTTGTTTGTTAATATGATGTTGATGTCTTTTGGCAAATCTTAATGTGCCATCAGTAATTGGGGTACCCATTATAGTTTTTACCGTCACCAAGAGACCTGTGATTAAAAACAAAAACAATATACACGTGAATAAATATATATAAAATTAGTTCTTCTTGAGGAATTAAGTGAATTGGATCACGCATAAGCCATTATTATACTAGTCCATCGACTTTTACCGTTTTTATGACCCTCGTTAACATAAGGTTGGAAGTCGTAACTGTGCGATAATATGGATCTTGATATCAAAAGATAGCAATTGCTGGGAATTTATTGTTCTAAATTTTTGAATTTAATCAATAAAATTATTCTTTCTTTCTTCGAATAATCATGCAAATATATACATAATATGTTTGTATAAATTAAAGTAGGAAAATGTTTTCGTTGACAAGTGAATTTGAATTTTAAAAATAATTTATATTTTATGAAGATTTTACATAATTTTTGTAATGTAAATCCAGAAAATCAACTGTAAGATGCCTATTAACCGTGTTTTGCTTGTGTTTCTCCAAGTAGGCTACACTTGTGATTATGAATCGTAAACTGAATTTAAAAAATATGTTTTTCGTTTATAAAATTATTGGAAACCTGATAATAAGCATAAGTACGTAATTAGATAAGACAACAATTTAGTCTTTATAATAATTAGCTAACTTTTGTGCTCCCTTATATATATATAACCTATGTATAAGATCATACAAGGATAATCAAGATAAGACCATTTTATTCAATTTCTTTAAACAAATTTTATCAAAATTGTTCAAAATATCCACACTATTGTCATAAAATAATTAACACAATAATTGTACGTATTAGAATTATATAGTACAGTACTTTGTTCTTTACAATGGTTAACTTGTCTTTTGGGTCTCCCTGTATACGATTAGGCTAATAAAGTTTTCAAAGATTTTGGTAAAGGTATCCGATATTGAAGATCCCACTGGTATAATGTTTTTAATTTTTTTACTTTAAATAATTTAAAATTTATTTTTACAAGAATATGATAGGAGAAAAGTATTCGCACTTCATTAATTCTGTCTCGGTTTTCAACACAGACAATACTGAGGTCGTTTCGATTAAATAGGCCACACTGCACTGGGAATAACTTAGAAAATAATAACTTTACATTGACTATGCATTATAAATAACATTTTTATTTAATCTTCATATATCAATATTTAATAAACTTAAGTTTTAATGAATATAAATAACGAAAGGAGTTAATTAATATTCGTAAAACTTAAAGGAAACAAGATCAATAATAAAAAGTTTAGTAAATTTATATCATAAATTATATATAATTTATGAGCTTTGACGTTTTATTATTTATAATCGCTAAGAATGTAACATTCATTCCATCTGATGAATAATTTGTTGCATCCAGCTCCAATAAAAAGTGAAGTATCTGAAAACTTCTTTTATCTGAACAGACACAGAAAAGCACCAAAATTTAATTTGTTATGTAAAAAGATAATACAAAATTGATATGTATTAGAACTTTTATACAAAATAGTGAAAAAAAACTAATTTATATTACTCAAAATACAGTAATATCACACTTAGACTTTATTTAATATTTCGACAAATTTCTATTTAACTTGCACCAAAGTCGGCAAGAAAGATTAATAATTAATTGTACTGTATGTAAAAACGATCACGTTCTAGCCACAGGAAACAGAAATATCAATAATGTGTTCTGAAATGGCCGAAAATAATAGTCTATCACACTTAGAGGTTACACACAAGAATCCTTTTTTCATCACAACTTTGAACAATCGATTAAAGCATTGACGCAATCAATTTTCGAATACGTTTCGTGAAGATTTGTTTCCATGCAGAGTTGTCAGTTTGGGGATAGAATTATATTGTTTACCTGCACCGTAGACAATATGATATAAATCATCCCAAAGGTTCTCAACACTGTTCAGATGCGGTGAACAGATCGCCTGTCAAGCAGGGTCACATCTATATTCTCAAAGAACTCTTCTCTAGACACTGGAAACCTGGCATTGTCCGATTAAAAAACCCGCAACTTTCTCTTAAAATTTCAATTGAGCACCAGCTATCTTCAGGCGATATTCGATTACCTGAAATGACCCCAAGTTTGTCGTTCCGCTATAACCGGAAATAATCCAAACCATCAGTGATCAACCTCAAAAACATGCTTTGTATTGGACATTTTATCCAATTTTTATCGGCCTAGTAAAAATTTTGTCCGTCAAGTTAAAAGTTTTTCGTATCCATAAATATTAGTTTTTGCCAGAAGATAACTCAAAAATGTTTCTAGGCAAATTCTAGGCTAGCTAACTTGTGTCTTTGAGCCATTAAGGCATGCTACATTTTGATAAATTTGACGTTTTCGGACAGGCTATCGGCATCAGTTATTCATCGAGCTCTGGCGCCTCGAAGAACATCTATTTAGAGAGTCTTCACATGAGATTTTCTGAAATGGCTTGTTTTCTTTAAGTGAAATGTTTATGATGGCACGCTTGTCCCTTGAAGTCACCCACTGTTGTAGACTTTTGACTTCTAAGATCCTCGTGGTACACGAATTTACAGATAATGAAACGATGTTTGTTCAATTTCTTAGCAATTTGTGTTGGTGTTAAATGGCACCCGTATCATAAGCTTGAATGTTGACCTTTTGTTCTGTATTAAGATCAATCTTACGCCCCAACAGCTTACAGAGTCGCGATTCTAATCATATTATTTAATAAACAACGAAATTAATCGCTTCATAATTTGCTTATTAAATAGTTTATTAATTATTATTACTAAATTAATTAAAGTCAGCGTGATATTGCTTTGATACGAAGTAATATATAGACTATAGCTTTCATGTAAACTGAAACCTATAGCCTATATATTAACATAAACAGGATGTAGACTGAAGATATAAATTTTAAATTCATAAAAGTAAAAATAATAAAAAATTATATAAGTTTAGTTGTAAAAAAATAATATCTTTTTACTTCATAAACTTTAAATTTTTAATTATTTATTTATTTTCAATATTCTTAAAACTTTGTTTTTGTTTATATGAGTTGAAGAATGTTCTCTATATCAACGCTTCCTTTAATCTTTCATATTTTAAAAATGTTTATAAAACAAAAACATAGACTTTTTTAAAAAAAATAATTTGACTAATGAATATTAAATTCATAAGAAATATTTAAAAAACAAACATCCATAAAAATAAAAAGAATAATTAAAAATATATTAAATTTTTATGCATTATTTTTTATTTTCAACATTTTTTCAAAAAACTTGTTTTCACTTACTTGAGTTGGAATGATATTTTTATAAGTTACATCAAAATTTACTTAAATCTTTTATGTATTAAAAATATTTATTAAATAAAAACAGAGTTTAAAAAAGAAGAAAAAAGATTTTTATAAGATTTGATTTACTTTTTTTTTATAAAAATAATTTTAGGTTAAATCAATAAAAAAAATTCAAAGCACAATAAACAACATTATTTACAGTGCACCTGTTACCTAGTAATACAAACAATTTCGTTATAGTCTTATAACTGTATCCAATTTTTTTAAAGTTTGATAAATATATACGATATATATATATATTTATCTTTTATATATTAAATCGAAATAGTTTTATTTGTTTTTATATTAAAAAATATATACTATATTTATATTTACAATATTTATATAAATAAAGATACTGAGTCTACTTCAATGTAAGATATTAAACTACAATTTATACTTTTTCATATGAAATAAAAATTCTTATTTATAAATTTTATTAGACTTTTTTGTTTTATTTAATTATGATTTATCATATTTACTTGTTTTATGTTTATTATTATTATATAGAATATATTTTAAGTACTGTAATATAACTACAAGTATGTACTGTAGTTCGTTCTGAGTAGTGTCATTTATATTCTTATTACAGAAGATTATACAAGCTGGATAGCAATTTTTAAAAATTATTACTATGATTTTTTAAAACAATTTTCTTTGTTTCAATTTCTATTTTTATACAGGTCAATATATCATAATTTAGAATTATTTAAGTTGCAATACTTGAAATGTATATCGGTAATAATTTATAAGAATTATGATCTGTCAAATGTTATTTCCTGAAATAATAAATATAAATATTCACTTTTTTGGTACAGGTAAATGTAAATAATCATATTCAATATAGCAAAGTGTGCAGAAAATGATAAATAATCTGGATTAAATATAATAGAATGTGTAAAAAAGGATGTGTAAAAAGTGCAAATAATCTACATTCAATAAAAAATACAGTATACAAGAACATATAACTAATCTATACAATAAGCCTACATTTAGTATATCAAATTCGGCATATTTATTTTGCTATCTGAAATAAAATTACATTAAATAAGTTTAAAATATTTCTCGTCATTTCTTTTCCGTGTCATAAAATAACGAATATATAATTTAAGTTGATTTAATTAAGTTTACATAACCCAATGTAACATTACGAAGTTTACACGTCGTGTCAACGACTGTACAAGTTTTACGTTAGGTTGCGTTCACACTGCCAATGACAACGACCACAAATCCTAAACCCTATTTGTCTACCCTCAAGCTAATCTTCCAACAAACTAAAGCATGTCAATCAAAGGCTACATCGCATTGCTCCCGCGATAAATCTCATTTCAGAGATCTAAACAGCAAAAATTATTATTTATATTACTAAAAAAACAAATAAAAAAATTATTATCATCTTATTTTTAAATTTTTAGTTTTATAACGCTTATTTCGATATATCAGATAGGCAAACGGAGAAAGAAATTGAGTACAAAATTTCAGTTTTCTTTCCTTTATTTTCTGAACAGTACAAGCGAACATACGAACTAACTATAATATAATAAAATGTGTAAAATTAAAACAAAAACCTTTTTATCACCAGAAAAATTATAATTTGAGTAAATTAAAAATCTAATGTTTAAAAAATTGCAGTAAAACTTCTTAAAATACTGTACTGTAATTGACAAATTCGAATAAAATTTTACTACTTATTTTAAAAAATGCAAAGCTTAATGAAATTCTTCAAGTTTTTAATTACTAAAAAAAATCAAAATATTTCTTAAAAACCTCAAAAATTATTTTTAAAAACTTATCAAAATAAAGCTCTAAAAAAACTTAAAAATGATCAAAAATTACAGCGAAAATAACATTTATTATAATAATTTTAAATTTACTTTTCGAATATAAAAAAATTTTTACAAGTATTCAACCCTTCATCGATCTGTCAATTTTTTTTTTTTAAAAAAAACTTTAATTTACTATTGATTATTAAAGATAAAAACAAGAAAATTGAAGAAGAATGATGAAAAAATAAGAAGAACAAGAAGATAATTTAAAATTGTAAGAAGTTCTTCTTTTTCTATAAGAATTTCATGCAAAAAAATTACGTTGTAATATGTAAAAGAAAAAAAACAAAATAAGAAAAAAAAATGGAATAAGTTGCTGTTGATGAAAAATCGATTTAGTTTGTAGATTTTTTGATAGCGAAATATAAGTTATATTTGAAGAAAATATATCAAGTAAATAACAAGAAGAGATATGTTAGAGATATGAAGAGAAAACTGAAAAGTTTCAAAAATATAGAAAACAAAAAAATAAAATAAAATTTAAAAATCAAGGAATTCGCATCTTGTTCAATTTTCACTTCAGAAAATTGAAAGTACAAGATGTGAATTCTGTTATGACATTTTTTTTTTAAATCTATCATTATATCAAGAATATTTTATTTATATATATTAATTTTATAACAACAATAACAACAACAGCAACAAATTTATTATTCTACTCTTATGCTCTACTTTAATATGTAAAAAAAGTCTCTAGTTATGCTGTTTAAATGCTCCACTTCGCTGCTATACTTTTATGCTTATCTCAAACACACACAATTTAATGTAAATATATAGCCTATATTACAGATGTTCACTGTTCCACTTAGGTGAAAATATTATTCTTCGTCGTTCCATAAGATCTTTCGTGTCCAAGACATTCACTTTTATTCTATATTCTTTATTCTGTATATATATACAGAATAAAGAATATAGAATAAAAGTACTGTACTGTAGGATTTGTAACATTTTAAATGATGCTATTTATGTCATAATGTTTTAACATATAAAAAACGTATTCGTTTTGTACGCTTCATTGATTTTTATGCATTTTTTCCAACAAACGATGTTTTAGATAGAGAGATTTTAGATAATGGGTAAAATAGATAAATAGGTAAAACGAATACAAAATTTTAAATTTCTAGCTCTTATAGTTTTTGCAAAAATTAAGATTTTGTAATTTAAAGTAAAGCATAATAAGGAAAAATAAGAAATATAGAGTGTAGAGAAAAATACAGTTTAAGAGCATAATAACAAAGTAGAACATTTAAGGAGCATACGCAGAAACTAGCGTATATTTTTTGTTATAGTATAAGAACTTAATAATAAAATAAAGTATTTGGAGAACACAATAAGACAGAAACATTGTAGTTTTTTGTATTAAAATAGAATGTGTTAAAGCATTTTACATAAGAAAACATTAGTGCCAAAACGCGCCACTAAGGTATTTTTGTCGCTGCAAGCAACAGACATTTTATTTATGCAAGACATTGTTGGTATAAAAAGATCTTAGCGAAGTAAAAAAATATTGCTCAATGCGATCCCTATTCTAAAGACAATGAGCAGTATGTTTAAAGGCCTACCGTGATTGATTCTCGATAAACCATACTTTAATAAGCATCTCCACAACCAAAAATCAGATGAATTAAGACTCGGAAAACGAGGTGGCCAGGCAGTAGGAAACGCATGAATAATTACTGTCATCGGTGAAATATCGCAAAAACTGCCTGTACGCAGCGTCCCATATATGGAAGTCTCTATCTTGCATTGAAGTAATAGAATAAAGGCCTTGTCGCTGTAAATTGGGGTAAGGCAAAAGTGTTGAGCAGCTGAGATTGCTCTCAGTATCTCTGAGCAATCACATATCCACCAGGATTAGCTTCTTAGAAGAATGGTCAAAAGATAACTATAGCTATGAATCTACACCATAATGTAATTTTAAGCAAGTGCAATGAAATCTGCTGGAAAACATGAGGGGTTTCTGTAGCTCAAATGAGTTACAGATGTTCACTGTTCAACTTGGATGAAAATATTATTCCTCGTCGTTCCATAAGATCTTTCGTGTCCAAGACATTCACTTTTATTCTAGCAAGGAAGGTCATGCAAAGGTCAGTTAGCTTTCCCTGTCGGCGACAAGCAACTGCCTGTTGTGACTAATCTTATATGGACAACAATGCACAAACTTTCTCAGTACTTTCCACACTGTGCTATAGGATATACAGTACCAAACTGCCGTGACACTGCACGTGACTACTGGAGCCTGCAACATTATTTATCGAGTGTTGTTGACATTCGATGAATAATGTTTACATGTGTGTTTATGCAAAGCAAACTGCTTTTCGTTGCTTGCAGCACCAAAACAGTCATAGTAGTGAGTTTCGGTGCTAATTTCTTTTTATGCGAAAATGTTTGCCGCATATCCTAAAATGTTACCATACCAAATTTGGTTGCATTTGGCATGCTAAATATTTCCCTACACAGTATTGAACAGAATATTAATTACGACCACCCGGTTATATCATATAATAATTTATATTAATTTTATATAGCCTAACTATTACACAATTATATTATATTTGCATAAATTTAATTATTTAATTTTAATAATTTTATAAAACTAATATATAGGCCTATATTAATATATAATCTTCACAAAAATTTAAATTACTTTAAATAATTATTAAATATTTATTTATTATTTAAATAC
>NW_019384475.1:505976-511760 GCF_000671375.1 Centruroides sculpturatus
CAGTTAATTAAAATCGTAAAAGTATTTTTTTTTTAATTTGTAAATTAGCTTTAAAAAAATAAAAACTGTTTTATATATTTAGTTTCAAAAAATATCCATTTATTTAATCCCATATCCACAAGTTTATTAAATATCGAAGAATATTAATAAATAATAAATGAAATAATTTTTAAAGTAATAGATTTCTTAGAAACATTTTAAAATAATAAGTTAGATGTAAATAAATCATTTAAATAATATTTTAAGACTATCCAGTATAGAAATGAACGGATTTTTATATATAAAAATATCGTTAACATCGTTTAAAATAGTTTTAAAATTTTTATAAATTATTGATATTTAATTTATAATAAAGCTTTTATTTTAAATTAAAACAACAGCATTTATAAATAAATTAACGCAAAAACATTAATAAATAATCTAAAAAACTAATTCTAAAAAATTAACTTAGCAAATTTTGCTTTTATAATTTAAAATAATAACACAATCGAACCTCCAACAACGGTCACTTCTAAGCAGCGGCCATTTTTTCGGAAACATTTTTTAAAATAAAATGGAATACGAAATAACCTTCAAATTACGTCTATCTCCAAACAAAGGCATTTTTTTTTTTTTTTTATGTTCCCGTCAGTGGCCGTTGTTGAAAGGTTTGATTATAACATATTATTTTTTAACATAAAATTTCTTTAATCTAATTCAAGTGCGAACGAATATGGAAGTAAGATGCCTATTAACCGTGTTTTGCTTGTGTTTCTCCAAGTAGGCTACACTTGTGATTATGAATCGTAAACTGAATTTAAAAAATATGTTTTTCGTTTATAAAATTATTGGAAACCTGATAATAAGCATAAGTACGTAATTAGATAAGACAACAATTTAGTCTTTATAATAATTAGCTAACTTTTGTGCTCCCTTATATATATATAACCTATGTATAAGATCATACAAGGATAATCAAGATAAGACCATTTTATTCAATTTCTTTAAACAAATTTTATCAAAATTGTTCAAAATATCCACACTATTGTCATAAAATAATTAACACAATAATTGTACGTATTAGAATTATATAGTACAGTACTTTGTTCTTTACAATGGTTAACTTGTCTTTTGGGTCTCCCTGTATACGATTAGGCTAATAAAGTTTTCAAAGATTTTGGTAAAGGTATCCGATATTGAAGATCCCACTGGTATAATGTTTTTAATTTTTTTACTTTAAATAATTTAAAATTTATTTTTACAAGAATATGATAGGAGAAAAGTATTCGCACTTCATTAATTCTGTCTCGGTTTTCAACACAGACAATACTGAGGTCGTTTCGATTAAATAGGCCACACTGCACTGGGAATAACTTAGAAAATAATAACTTTACATTGACTATGCATTATAAATAACATTTTTATTTAATCTTCATATATCAATATTTAATAAACTTAAGTTTTAATGAATATAAATAACGAAAGGAGTTAATTAATATTCGTAAAACTTAAAGGAAACAAGATCAATAATAAAAAGTTTAGTAAATTTATATCATAAATTATATATAATTTATGAGCTTTGACGTTTTATTATTTATAATCGCTAAGAATGTAACATTCATTCCATCTGATGAATAATTTGTTGCATCCAGCTCCAATAAAAAGTGAAGTATCTGAAAACTTCTTTTATCTGAACAGACACAGAAAAGCACCAAAATTTAATTTGTTATGTAAAAAGATAATACAAAATTGATATGTATTAGAACTTTTATACAAAATAGTGAAAAAAAACTAATTTATATTACTCAAAATACAGTAATATCACACTTAGACTTTATTTAATATTTCGACAAATTTCTATTTAACTTGCACCAAAGTCGGCAAGAAAGATTAATAATTAATTGTACTGTATGTAAAAACGATCACGTTCTAGCCACAGGAAACAGAAATATCAATAATGTGTTCTGAAATGGCCGAAAATAATAGTCTATCACACTTAGAGGTTACACACAAGAATCCTTTTTTCATCACAACTTTGAACAATCGATTAAAGCATTGACGCAATCAATTTTCGAATACGTTTCGTGAAGATTTGTTTCCATGCAGAGTTGTCAGTTTGGGGATAGAATTATATTGTTTACCTGCACCGTAGACAATATGATATAAATCATCCCAAAGGTTCTCAACACTGTTCAGATGCGGTGAACAGATCGCCTGTCAAGCAGGGTCACATCTATATTCTCAAAGAACTCTTCTCTAGACACTGGAAACCTGGCATTGTCCGATTAAAAAACCCGCAACTTTCTCTTAAAATTTCAATTGAGCACCAGCTATCTTCAGGCGATATTCGATTACCTGAAATGACCCCAAGTTTGTCGTTCCGCTATAACCGGAAATAATCCAAACCATCAGTGATCAACCTCAAAAACATGCTTTGTATTGGACATTTTATCCAATTTTTATCGGCCTAGTAAAAATTTTGTCCGTCAAGTTAAAAGTTTTTCGTATCCATAAATATTAGTTTTTGCCAGAAGATAACTCAAAAATGTTTCTAGGCAAATTCTAGGCTAGCTAACTTGTGTCTTTGAGCCATTAAGGCATGCTACATTTTGATAAATTTGACGTTTTCGGACAGGCTATCGGCATCAGTTATTCATCGAGCTCTGGCGCCTCGAAGAACATCTATTTAGAGAGTCTTCACATGAGATTTTCTGAAATGGCTTGTTTTCTTTAAGTGAAATGTTTATGATGGCACGCTTGTCCCTTGAAGTCACCCACTGTTGTAGACTTTTGACTTCTAAGATCCTCGTGGTACACGAATTTACAGATAATGAAACGATGTTTGTTCAATTTCTTAGCAATTTGTGTTGGTGTTAAATGGCACCCGTATCATAAGCTTGAATGTTGACCTTTTGTTCTGTATTAAGATCAATCTTACGCCCCAACAGCTTACAGAGTCGCGATTCTAATCATATTATTTAATAAACAACGAAATTAATCGCTTCATAATTTGCTTATTAAATAGTTTATTAATTATTATTACTAAATTAATTAAAGTCAGCGTGATATTGCTTTGATACGAAGTAATATATAGACTATAGCTTTCATGTAAACTGAAACCTATAGCCTATATATTAACATAAACAGGATGTAGACTGAAGATATAAATTTTAAATTCATAAAAGTAAAAATAATAAAAAATTATATAAGTTTAGTTGTAAAAAAATAATATCTTTTTACTTCATAAACTTTAAATTTTTAATTATTTATTTATTTTCAATATTCTTAAAACTTTGTTTTTGTTTATATGAGTTGAAGAATGTTCTCTATATCAACGCTTCCTTTAATCTTTCATATTTTAAAAATGTTTATAAAACAAAAACATAGACTTTTTTAAAAAAAATAATTTGACTAATGAATATTAAATTCATAAGAAATATTTAAAAAACAAACATCCATAAAAATAAAAAGAATAATTAAAAATATATTAAATTTTTATGCATTATTTTTTATTTTCAACATTTTTTCAAAAAACTTGTTTTCACTTACTTGAGTTGGAATGATATTTTTATAAGTTACATCAAAATTTACTTAAATCTTTTATGTATTAAAAATATTTATTAAATAAAAACAGAGTTTAAAAAAGAAGAAAAAAGATTTTTATAAGATTTGATTTACTTTTTTTTTATAAAAATAATTTTAGGTTAAATCAATAAAAAAAATTCAAAGCACAATAAACAACATTATTTACAGTGCACCTNTTCGTTTATTCATTTAAATAACTTGGAAAATTAATCACGTATAATCTCTGTCAATCCAAGGATATGGAGAAAGTAAAATTCGATTTGTGGCACACGTCGAGAATTTTATTAGATGTACCTGTACAGGAAATAAAGTTTAATAAAGGAAATAAAGATTAAGAAATTTAGATAATGATAAAGTTTATAGAAATTTGATTTCTGTCTCTTTTAATGCTAATGTTGAATAGAATATTCTTGTATTTCAAACATAGGGATACCTCGTAACTTAACATTCGATGATAATTTTAAGAGTTTAATAGTGTGTGTAATTAAAACCTAAGTTAATAAAGTAAGTATTTAATTGTTAAAATTATGCATATTTTTATTATTCTAACATGAAAAATATTATTTTATTTTTCACATAAACCCTATTTAAATCTTGCTATACAGCATCCATTTTCAACATAACTAAGATATATAATTAGTATAAAAATCGAAATAATAATATAACTAAATAACAAATCAAAAAAATTAATAAAGCGTTAATTTAGATTCATATGAAACATATATTAAAGTAAATTATACATTATAATTTACACCGTTTATAGGCTTAAAAATACTTCCTAAAATAACATATATTATTTTATAAAATCCCTTAAATAATTTAATATAATAAATAAAATATTATATATAAACTACAATAAGAATTGTAATTTTTATTGACAAGATCGTTTAGGAAAAGATCAATATAGAGTACGTTAGGAAAAATGTTTTCCTAGAACATCTCTTACAATAATCGCAATAAAATATCTTTTATTTACTTTCGAGATAATCGATATTATCGATTTAATGAATGAAAAAAATATATTGTTATTAGGATTTTTACTTTTAATTTAAATAAAACGTATAAGGGGAAAAACCCCTTACCAAAATTTTGTGTTTCGTCCTTCAACCAATCTAAAACAGCTGGTTTCACATAGAAGACTTCCCACCCATAAGAATGAGCACTGATTCTTCTCACGTCCAAAATTTTGTTACCAGTTTCCTTGTATTTGTTATCTGCAGACATGACTTGGTATACTCGAACCTGTCAACAGAAACAACCCATTAATTATATTGTCAAAGTCTAGCTAGATTTATATGTATTCAACCTAACGTAAAAGTATAACAAACTTTAATAACTGTTACTACTTTGATACAATTTATAGACCTATAAAAATTGTTATTTTATTTATTTTTCTTCTAACTTTCGTTTTTTCTAAAAAGCCAAAATGAGAAAGGTATAACTAACTGGTTATCATTAAATTACTGCATTTATAAAGTAATATAATCTATAAAAAAGATTATATTATTTATTTTGTTTTTTTTTTGTTTTTTTTAAATAAATTTAACCGTCTACCTTCTAAAACTAGCTCTTTTATTTTATAAAAATACTTCTGTTTTCTAAAGAAAACCACAGATAAAAAAAGTATACCCGTGTAATATTTTGTGTATTATTTATTACATATTATTTTATAATATAAAATTACAACTATTATTTAATATATTATTGCTATTTTATTTACTTTTCTTATAAAAATAACCTTCTATTTTCTAAAAAAATAACACCAAAAATGAGAAAATATAACTAAGTCCTAGTCTCTAAAATATTGTCTTTATAAATTAATTAATGTAGCATTTAAATATATTACATTATATAATACTAGCAGACCCCGCCACGCCTTGTTGTGGCTCAAAATGTATCTATTATAAATGTATAACACTTCCCCCGTGGGGGAAAATTTTTCGAAAAATCCCTTCTTAGTGTACATTCTGTTGACGTACCCTATTAAAACGCAATCAAAAACGCAAGAAACCGCATCTAAAATACTATAAATAGAAGCAGAGTCCTTTACGGTAAGCCTTCCCCGTAAGGCTTACCGTAAAGAACTGTCCATCTCCCATGTTTAACGGAATAATATACAGCCTATGTTCACCCTGAAGTTCCATTCTAAATATTGGTGAAAGAATTTTTGAAATCGGATGAGTAGTTTCGGAGATTACCTGCTGCATACAAACTAACATA
>NW_019384475.1:512746-515498 GCF_000671375.1 Centruroides sculpturatus
TATTTATAAAATATTTTTTTATTTATTTTAAAATTTTTTTCATACTTCATTTGACATTGGAATTCAATAACGTGAATTCTGTACACGATGAAATTTGACATGATTGCATTCTCTTTTGTGCTATAAAAATCCATAAACAATCTGCAGAATAGAGCATTTCTGACAGGAAAATATTCAGAAAAATTCAAAAAAATAAAAAAATACTCGTAAAAAATTTATTTTAAAAATTTAAAAAAATAACCCAAAAATTTATTACAAAGCTCAAAAATTGCCGCAAAATTACGTTAATACAACGAAACAAAGCAGAAAAATTATGTAAAAATTACCGAAAAGAACAATTTTTGATAGAAAAGTTAATTTAAAAAGTCAAAAGTAAAAACATTCTCTCAAAATTTATTAGAAAATAACCGAAAATTGTCTTTAAAAATAAAATAATAATAATAATAATAATGCAAAATTACGCTAAGGAAACGAGAAAACAAAAAAATTATATAAAAATTTCTGTAAACAGTTACAGAATTAGAATATATTTTTGAGAATTTTTAAAAATGTTTTTCTCCAAACATTTTTTGTTCAAATTGATTATAAAATTAAAAAGTAATGCACAATTTACCTTAATGTAAGGAAATAAAGTAGAAAAATTAAACAGAAATTTCAGAAGAAAACATTTATGATGAAAAATAAAATTAATCAAAACATTCAAAAATCAAACAATTCTCTCAAGATTTATTAAAAGATTTTTTAATTTTTACCGAAAAAAATTCAAAAACTAATTTGTCAAACTCGTATTAACATAATAAAACAGAAAAATTTATATAAAAATTTCGATAAAAATTCTGAAAAAAACTCAAAAACTAGTGCACAAAATTATGTTAATACAAAGTAGAAAACTTTTTATAAAAGTTACAAAAAATAAAAAGAATATTTAAAATGTCAAAAATAAAAAGTTTTTTAAAAATTTATTAAGAAAAACCGAAAGAATTTTCTAACAATTTTTTCCTTACAAAAATCAAAAAAGAATGCTACAAAATTACATTTATATAATAAAATACAATACAAAAAATGAATATAAAAAAATTAATAAAAATTTATTAATATTTTTTATTTAAATATGTATATATATTATATAAAGTATATGATTAAATAGAAGAGATATTGAAGGTATTTTTATAATAAAAGAGTCGAGTAGAAACAACAAATTTTAAAGGAGAAAATTTTAATAAAAGATAAGTCACGTACAAGGTTTGATAATTTGACGATAGGACATAAAATTACAATTTGACTCCATTAAGCATTCTAAATATTTAAGAAGAAACGAAAGAAGGACGTACAGTATATATTATATACAAAAATCGACCCGCAAACGACTTCAACCTAAAAAGAATATTATGAGTAATAATACAGGAAAATACTGTCCTCTTTATTGTTACTACTATTAAGAGATGCCGCAGACTTCATTTGAAATGCAGATATCTTCTCGGTATACCCTGCAGGAGTGTTCGAGTGCGATTACTTTATACACACCTCGACATTACAGACAGTCCGCCAATGACAAAATTATATTTAATAATACACTCTGTACTTACATCTGAAATAATTAAGGTTCTGTCTATCTAATCTACGATTCTAAGAAGTGAAAACGCTTCTGACTGGAGTCTTTGATATTTCCTTTCATATAAATTATGATATACAGAGAAATATATTGTATCTTGCTTGATTTAAATTTAAATTATTTTAAGTATAATCCTTATATTTGTATAGGATTCGTGATATTTAAAACGTGGATAAATAGTTAAAATATTAATCTAAATGTTAATTTAATTTTAAAATTGTAAAATAAATAAAATTAATTGAAATTCTATAAAAAATATTTATATTTTCTTCAATAAATTTCTTAACGAGAGTGCCACCTTTTGTGATCAATTACAGAGATGAAAGGTGTGTATTTTTTTAGAGACTTTTTTATGTTTTAATGTAAAACATTACAGATTATTAAATTTAAAAAATTCTTCCCACCTGTAGCGTTATGTAGAACTATAATATAATAAATTACCACTCACCTTTATCGGGAAAACTGCGTACAATCGTAGCGTAGTATGGGTTAGGTGTGCGCGTTATTCCGCTACTATCAGCAATAGCATTGTACAAGTCTAACATGTATTCAGGTGGAGAATGATGGCGTTCTCTCTGTCCAAGGTGTTCAATTCCGAATACTTGCAACAGACGATGAATTGCCAATTCATCATTAAGACCGTCATCAGCGTTTAAGACCATAGCATTGTTATAAGATACTAAAATGACACCAATAAGAATTATGAGATTACAAGCGAACATCTTCGTTTCTTAGCTGAAAGGAGAGTGAATTGGCTGATACGTGGAGGGTTGTTTTATATATGTCTTGTCAATGCAAACCAGTCGGCAATGTAACCAATCAGCAGCGAGATGTTAGTTGTTTTAAGAATGAGCGCCAAATGTGGTTGTATTCTTCCTTCTCCTATTTACGTGATCTGTCTTTGGGTCTTTGCTGTGATAATTTGTTACTGTGATCTATGTTTCAAGTCAGTCGCCAACCCTGACTGACGCCTGGACCGCATACTTGGAGTGACGACTTCCCACACACGCAACTTTACGAAAAAATTCTTAAAAAAACTCAATAATTGACTTCTTTATAATATCACCTACTTTAAATTTATTATAAAATAATTAAAATTAAATATAAAAAATTTTTAATTAATTTTTTAAAATTTATCCT
>NW_019384475.1:515724-519259 GCF_000671375.1 Centruroides sculpturatus
TTAAAGGCATGGAAGCTAGAATCATAATCAATCATACAGATTTAATTTAATTTAATCTATAAATAAACATAAGTTTTTTCTAAAAATTATAAATTATTTTAAGAAAAATATTATAATATATTTGTATAATAAATACAACAAAAATATTTTTAAAAATTTTTATAAATTAATTAAATAAATGCAACAACCTAAAACTAAAAAATTATAAAATTAAGCTTTAAAATATGATTTATTGACTTAATTATTAAGCAGAAAAATTATAATTAAATCAAACATATTTAAATTAAATTTCAAAATTTTTATAATAATTAGAGAAATTGGAATTAAATCAGGAATTGTTTTATAATTAAATTTTAAAGAGATGAAAATAAGAATCTTGATCATGATGAATTGTATACACAGATTTAATTCAATTAATTCTATAAACAAAATTTAAATTCTATAAAAATTTTTAAATTTTTCTATAAATTAGAGCAATTTAGCTAAACTGAAGAATAATAAAATTAAACTAATTAAAAAACCTGTTTTATTTATTAATTAAAATAAATTAAAATAAAATTAGATATTTTTTTAAAATTAATTTTTTTTAATTTTATACCAAATATTTAAAGTAATAGAAGCAAACAATGGGATCTTAATGAATTGCATACACAGATCTAATTTAATTAACTTTGCAAATATAATTAAATTAAATTAATAATAAATATATTACTTGACAAATTTTTGTAAAAATAATTTAATATTTATTATAATATATTCATGCAATAATTATAAAAATGTTTTAAAGTTTACCTATAAAGTAAAACAATATAAAACTTTAATACTAAAAAATTATAAATTAAACTTTAAAAAATTATTTAAATTGGCTTATTTATTAATTAGATAAATAAAATTAAAAGTTAAAACTTTTTAAATTAAATTTTTAAAAATTTTTATATTAGATTCATAAGAAAAGAAAAGAAAAAATGTGATTTTAATGAATAGATACTTACATTTTAACTTAATTATCTCTATAAAAATTTAAATTTTATTAAACAAATAAATTATTTTTACGGAATTATAAAATATAAAGATTTTTAAAGATATTAATTAAATTAATACAATATAATTCACTTTAAAACTTGAAAATTATAGAATTAAACTTTTAAAAAGTTATTATATTAGATTAATTATTAATAAGGATAAATTAAAATGGAGTTAGGAATATTTTAAATTAAATGTAAGAAATTTTTATACAAAATATTTAAAGTTATAGAAGCAAGTAATGTAATCTTTATAGACTGCGTATGCAAACTTCTAAGTTGATTATCTCTATAAAAAATTTAGATATTATAAAAATATTATAATACATTAATTTAGTAAACATTAAAAAAATAAATAATAAACAGAAATTATATATTTTATATATTTTAATAAAGATATCTTTCTCTCCTTGTTATGGTATAGGTGAAAGTGAAGATTAACCGAATTAATTTGCAAAATCTTTGAAAATGATCAACAATTATATTACTTATTTAATTTTAAAATTAAATATTAATAATATTTTTAATAATTTCATTTAATCTGCCAGAAATTGATAATAAATTTAGCGAACAATGCATTTTATGGGTACTCTTCATTTACTAAAAGCATTTTTGTATGGTTCACTGGATCAATATTCGGTTATTAATTCAAATTTCGAATGATAGAAAGCTTCCGGCATTCTTTGTTATTATATATAAACCTTTAAGAATTTCATTTTCTTGATATTAACAGTAATTTAATACTTTTTTAATTGATTATTCACTGTTTAAAGAAACATTTTATGATCTTTAACATTCAGTTTTTAAAAGTAATAAAATAATATGAATTGTTTAAATATTTTAAATTACCACTTGAAAAGTTTAATTAAATTTATCGATCATTTTAATTAAGAATGAATAATAAATTAATATCTATATTTTTATTAATGATTCATAAGTTTAAAAATCATTTATCATCATACAAACTCAATAGAAGTATTTGAATATTTGTCGACTTCCAGCTCCAATATTGATACAAATATTTAAGACATAATTTATATATTTTGAGTTTTATATATTAAAATTATTAAATTTTATAAAAATTATATTATGTAATAAGATAATTCCGCATTTAAATTATTTATTAACCATTCTCTGAAGGGATAGAGCCATATGTTTAACAACAATTTAACTTAAGAAACAGGTAGTTATATCTAACAAAAATGCTATTTTTAGATGAAAAAAAAATGTAAATATATAAATCTAAAATTCTATTACTAGAAATGGAAAAATAATAGTTAGAGGAAAAATTCAAATTTTAAGACAAAGTAAAGAATTTGGAGAATGTAGTAAACATCTCAGCAGTGGTATAAGGATGTTATTTTAATCAATCCTTATATGTCCAGAAGTAGGTGCGAACCAAGTCTTTCCTACATTTGTCCTCTTAATATTTATTGCAGTCGTTTAAAGTTTTGACGGGCAACAACATATGTTGGCGCCATAACTGATTCCATGCTGTCGCAAAAAGGTGACGCGAAAACTCTTTTCCTGCATCCAGGTGAGTAGGAAATTATCAATATTTTTTAAATTCAAGTATTAAAATCATTAAATTTTATTTCTCGACATTATAAAATTATAACTTCTTTACTTAATTCAAGAATTTAAAAAAATATATTTGTTTAATTATTATAACTTAGTCTACACTAACTCGATGTTAATTATTTTTACTCTAATTTAGAAATTTAAAACAATATATTTTAAATTATAATCACATGCTTAACTACTTATGTGCACTATACACTATTAACATGATAATTATGTGCATTATGTTTACTTAATTTAAAAATTATTTTTTAATTATTAAAGTTTATACTTAACTCTATGTTAATTATAAATGTGTGATATGTTTGCTTAATCCAACAACTTAAAATCTATATATTTTAATTATTTTGGCTTATGTTTAACTCTAGTCATGTGTACTATGTTTACTTTAGCTTATGTTTAACTTTATGTTAATTATGAGTATTATAATTATTTTAATTTAAGAATTTAAAAATATTCTGGTTAAATTTCTGACTTCTAAAAGCAAGCCATAATAATTAATTAAGTAATTAGTAACTAACTTTGTTAGTTGCATATACTGTATTGTGTTTACTCTAATTAAATTAAATTATTAAGAAATTTCTAAAAAATTTAACTCTAAAAAAATCTAAATCTAATAAATAATAATTTTATTTTTCCTAAAATAATGAAGCTAATTTTTCTAAAATGAAGAAAATTTTTGTCCAAAAAAGATTTTAAAAATTATTGTGAATTATAACTAATCTTGTATTTAGCCTACTATACATTTCCTAATTAAAAAATAAAAACTAATAAAAATTAAATATAATAATAATAATTTAAATTAATGTAAAAGATAATAAAAAAATAGAAATTTAAAAGTTTTATTAATTATTAATCATTTACTTCATGTTATCAAAACTATACTGTATATCTTATTTTAATTAAATTAATTTTAAATATATTAAAATTTC
>NW_019384475.1:520585-543400 GCF_000671375.1 Centruroides sculpturatus
AATATATTATTTATAAAATATATATTTTTGTATTTTCCATAATTCGTTTTATTAATTTTACATAAAGAAAATAATCAAAAAAATTTACTTAAATTCTTAACAAAATTAACAATTTATTATAGTGAAATTCATTATTTTAAATTGCAAAATGTAAAATTACAAAAAATACAAATTTGATTTTGAAAATATACAATTTATTAAAATACATAAAAATAATGGAATTGTTATATTTATTAAGTAAATAATTAAACAACATTTAAATATAATTACCTTATTTTGATTAAATAATATTATTTTGATTGAATCAATATTTATAAATTCAAAAATTGATGAGAAAATGATCATCATCATCAAGCAATGATGAGGAAAGATTATTATAATGACTCATCAAATGGAATCTCTTAAATTAAATCATAGAAATTGGCAATGTTTATGTTGTAAGTAAACCTAATAAGCAAGTTTAAATGATGTTTGTTGATGCTTATGAAACTATTAAGATGACAGAATGATTGATTCTAATTCATTAAGATGGTTTATTTGGAATTTAGCCTTCAAAGGTGTATACTTGCTTGTGTTCATTTACTAAAAGAATCTATATAAACATCCAATATATCAATTATATTCTTAATTTAGCAATGTACAATCTAAATTTAGTTGTTGTTGATATAGAATAAAAATAGTAAATGGACCTAATTTGAAAGGTTCTTGTTAAAAATTTTCATTTTTAACTTCCTTCTTTCATTTAATTAGAATTTAATAATTAAAACATTTCCAATTCAAATTTATTCACATAACATTTTTAAAATATTGAAGCTGTCTTCAGAAACATTTAATTAATGTAATCAATTATTAGTTTAATAATTTTGAAATTCTTCTTGAAGATCCTATACTTTATGTTAATGTTATTTAATGCTTTTAACAATGTCAACAATTTAGGTTAGATATTTCTCATGCATTTTATTAAATGTTAAGTCCCAACTATACAGTTCTCTCTAATATTTTCTTCTTTAATTAACGGATAAAACAAATATTGATCTTGACAGCAAGTTTATAAACATAGTTATGATCATAGATAACCACAAAGAACCAACCAAAAAGAATGAAATTTTTATATATTTTCATAATTGATGCCTTTCCTTTAGAACAACATTTGTACATTTACATATTTAATGTTTAAATTTTCCAGGATAGTTTTATACATTTGCGTACACATACAATATGTGTCAAGACACATATTGTATGTGTATGCAAATGTATCCAAAATAGGTGTTGGATAGAAGACATACCCATACATACAATTGCTTGCATATATTCTATATTTTTCCAAAGATGGGTCAAAATTGAATTCGAAATTTATTAACTCCAAATCGTGGGTCAGATGGAGCATTTAACTTGAGTAATAACAAAATAACAAAACATGCTTACAAATTTTACTTTATTTTAATTTAACTTTTTAATCTATATCAGAAAAATAGCAATAAATTCTGTATAAATAAAATAATAATAATAATAATGTGATTATAATAGAACCAAGTATTTCGTTTATTTGGAAATCTGCTGCTGTTTATTTTATATAATTTTTTTTATCTGTGGTTCACAATTTCCTGTGCCTTTAAGACTTTCAACACAGCTTTAGGACCCTGCTTTCATACAACATATAAAAAATATTTGATAGATTTTATAAAGCTTGGCATAATTTAATAAAAACCTGATCGTTTCTAATGCGAGTATGTAGAAATCATGTGGGGTCACGGGTTCGTCATCACTGGCCCAAGTAAAACAGTGGCATAATGCTTTCGTTGGAAAGGCATCATGATTAAATTTGGCTTGGCATTTTTTTGCATATAAATATAAAATATAAAATTACTTATATAACATGTATTTTTGGTTAGTATTATTTTTTATTATTATTAAAATCAAATTTTATTCTTTAAAAAACACAATGCAATTTTTAACGTTGTTTTATTATTATTTTTATTTTTAATGTATTGAAGCTTTAAAATGTAAATGACTTTCGCCCTCTAGAGATCTGAAATCTTGAGATTGAGAAAGGTGAGAGTAGTCTAAACCAGAAATGGCGAACTTTTTTTGAGTTCGCGTGCAATATAATAAACATACTCATACTTATCTTTAAAAATGTTTGTGTGTGTAGAAGTTTTAGACTTCGAATAACGAAATTTAAAGAAATGAAACGAGTATGCTTTAATTAGAATAAATATAAAGAAGCTGATTGAAAAAAAAAACATTAGGAGATNGTTCTGAGGAGTTGCATTTGTCTTTTCACTCGTTCTAAATTGCATTTGGGTAAGCAAACGCTTGTATGCTGCAGTAAACAAGATTGTTGTGAGGTTCTGGTTCCATCCATCTTTTGCCCTGATCATACCCAAAAAACAATTCAATATAATCTTGTGATCTTGTATGTAAGAACATAACTGAAAAAATAATAAACATGCAGATCAAAAATTATGTAATAGTAAATGAAACTCAACAAGGAAAATTTTTGAATTGAAATAACGTGACTTCCGGTTTGCATGGAAAGTTCTTATATAGTTAATCGGGGCCTCCTGCTCCTAAAGTTTCCATACCCGATCTCGGATGATGAATAGGAAAAATATCATGCCAGTTAATCTTCTGCTCGATTATAGAATTCGAAAATAAATGAATAAATGCAGCATTTCGTCTATTCGGGGCTCAGATCACATGTTCTTACTGATCCCTTCCATACAGAGCTATATATAAGGGAATCTATATTGTTAAATTAATTACTGTATGTTTAAAATATGCAAATTTAGATTACGATATTTTATGCATTAAAATATATTTCAATTAACAAACAATTTATTAAATATATAACATACATTTAAATCCTACATGTTATTAAGTTAATTATATGATTTAAACTTTGTTTGTAATGGTATTTTAAAAATGAATTTACTTAAAAAAGAATAAAATTAAATCTTTCTTAATATCTTTAATAATTATCAAAATTATACCGAAAGTGAATTTAAATCAATTTAAAATATCAATTTTATTATTTTTAAAATATAATTTTTTCGTGGAAATAATATTTTAAATAATCTTTTCCACATAAACATGATTTTCGCATAAAGATTTTATAACAAAGAGTAATAAAAAATTAAAATGTGATTTATTGATATTTAAATTCAAACTGTATATAAGATTACTTTATTTTATTTTATGTAAAACTTAGTTTAAAATTAATTAGTTATTATTTATTCATCTATATTCAGAGTGTTCTGCAAATTAATTAAAATTGGTAATTAAGATAAGTTGTTAAAATTAAACGAAAATTTCATTAATTATTAAGTTAATTATTTATTGATTGATAAGTTATTCATTATTAAATACTTATTAGTTGATTAATAGATTATTCATTATTATACGCTTATTAATTATTTATTATACTTTTATACATAAACCGGAGCTGAAAGCGATGAGATGGAGCCTCTGGAGCCTTTCAGAAATGTGAAGTTACCTCTAAAGTCATAACAACACCTGGATAAAATCAATAAAACTAAAAAAAGCTGTTTTTTTCAATATTTTAAAAAGGCGTTTTAATTCATATTATTTTCGTTTTATGTTTTCTGCAAAAAAGACCAAGATTTGGACCCTCAGTGTCGGACACTCCGAGGTCCGTGTCAAACGACTTTGCTGGTCCCACTATATTTGATCTTGTAATCTTATTTACAAGCCTCGAAAATTAACTTTTAAATGCTAAAATTGTTACCAAAACTTAAACAAAGATGAAATATTGAGGCTTGGAGGACTTGGTTAAACTCATGATCAGCATAAAAAAAAGGCCTTCTTAAGTAGTAGTTGTTTGTTAAAGTCGCGAGATGATATTAAATTCAGTTGCAGTTTTTATATGTTACTGTAAAATACTGAAAAATATAAATTGTCAGCTACAGTCGTAAAACTAACATAATTTAATTTAGTTTAATTAAGAGATTTAGCGTTAGTACACTTAAAATTAATATGTGCTAATAATTTACTAATAGATATATTTTAAGTTTTTAAATTAAAAAAANATTCAGAGTGTTCTGCAAATTAATTAAAATTGGTAATTAAGATAAGTTGTTAAAATTAAACGAAAATTTCATTAATTATTAAGTTAATTATTTATTGATTGATAAGTTATTCATTATTAAATACTTATTAGTTGATTAATAGATTATTCATTATTATACGCTTATTAATTATTTATTATACTTTTATACATAAACCGGAGCTGAAAGCGATGAGATGGAGCCTCTGGAGCCTTTCAGAAATGTGAAGTTACCTCTAAAGTCATAACAACACCTGGATAAAATCAATAAAACTAAAAAAAGCTGTTTTTTTCAATATTTTAAAAAGGCGTTTTAATTCATATTATTTTCGTTTTATGTTTTCTGCAAAAAAGACCAAGATTTGGACCCTCAGTGTCGGACACTCCGAGGTCCGTGTCAAACGACTTTGCTGGTCCCACTATATTTGATCTTGTAATCTTATTTACAAGCCTCGAAAATTAACTTTTAAATGCTAAAATTGTTACCAAAACTTAAACAAAGATGAAATATTGAGGCTTGGAGGACTTGGTTAAACTCATGATCAGCATAAAAAAAAGGCCTTCTTAAGTAGTAGTTGTTTGTTAAAGTCGCGAGATGATATTAAATTCAGTTGCAGTTTTTATATGTTACTGTAAAATACTGAAAAATATAAATTGTCAGCTACAGTCGTAAAACTAACATAATTTAATTTAGTTTAATTAAGAGATTTAGCGTTAGTACACTTAAAATTAATATGTGCTAATAATTTACTAATAGATATATTTTAAGTTTTTAAATTAAAAAAACTTTTTGTGATTTGGAACTGTGTAAACAGAACAACTAAACAGACTTACAAAAGTTTATGTATTTTTTTTTTTGTGTGTTTTTAAAATGTAAAACTAAAAAACACACACAAATTATTTTTTTTCTTAAATTTTTATCACAACTGTGATGTTTTACTGTGTTTTTAGACGTTAGCTTGGTTTCCATATTACCAGAAAACATCCCAGAAACAGAAATTAGAAAAAAAACGTGATTTCGCTTCTTGTCTAGAATTTTCGGGTTAAACGTAAAAAAAGAGCTAAATACTATTTCTACCATATACTCCGCCATAATTCCACTATCCAGCATAATTTTAAATTAATATGAACTCAGGCGCCATCTAGAGGCACTCAGAGAAACTATCTAAGAAAATAAATGTACACGGTGCTCACTAATATATATGTAACATATAAAAAGTACGTGCATTGTGATTGATTAAAAATTAAATCATAAAAAAATTCATAAAATATAAGTTACAGTTTATAATTATGGTTGATTGTAGTTTTGTATTCGTAAAGAGTAAAAATGGAAGATCTGCCTTAACAGATAGTGCCTAATTATTAATAACTAGCAGACTCCGCCACGCGTTGTTGTGGCTCAAAATGTATCTATTATAAATGTATAACACTTCCCCCGTGGGGGGAATTTTTCGAAAAATCCCTTCTTAGTGTACATTCTCTTGACGTACCCTGTTAAAACGCAATCATAAACGCAAAAAATCGCATCTAAAATTGTATAAATAGAAGCAGAGATTTTTACGGTAAGCCTTAATCCTGTCCATCTCCTCACAGTGGGTGGGAATTTCGACATGTAGGCCTATATTATATAAAAACACGTGTGTATTCGAATGCAGCGTTGTGTCAAAATTTCAAAGGAATCGTAGGACCAAACGAACATTACATTTTTATTTATATAGATAGATAGAAGATGATCTGCTTTAGTTCATCCTCACAGAAAAGCATAATGCCTCACAGAAAAGCAAACTTAGGTCGTCATACTCGTAGCACCATCTGTTGGACATAAAAGTCTTAACCCTAGATGATACCTTTTAATTTATATGAATGTTTAACGGAATAATATACAGCCTATGTCCACCCTGAACTTCCATTCTAAATAATGGTGAAAGAATTTTCGAAATCGGATGAGTAGTTTCGGAGATTACCCCCTACATACAAACTTACAAACATTACCTCTTTATAATATTAGTATAGATTATATATCGTATAGGTAGTACGCTTTTAAATTTCTCATTTTAACTAAACTATAAAATTTTGCAGATCATGTATCATTTAAACACCTCAAATTATCCGTCAACTATGATTATTTTAATAAAGTATTGATTGACCCATGAATACAAGTATTCTAGCCATAACCATAACTTCAAGACTGAGAATAAAATTAAAGTATTAGTCTGTATCTATTATTCTATGAACAAATGTAAAATAAAAGTAAAAGCATTTTTGGCATTTCTTATACATTTTAAATATATTCTATCAGTGGCTCACTCGGGATTTAATCTTGGGGGAAGCCGAGTTGAAAGGAAAAACATTTTTAATGCAAAATTCAATAAAATTCCCACCCAGTGGCGTAGCGTGGGTGTCAGCCGCCCGGGGCGGAGGAAAATTTCGCCCCCCTTATTTAGGTATCTGAATTTAAAAGACTAAAATTCAGTTTCGTCACAGAATAAGTAATGAAAAATTCCGGACGACAGGTGAGGTTTGTTCGAATAAAAGTTCCTGACGCGTGCGTATGTCATTTTGCAATGCGAAGAATAATGTGCAGTGCATGCTGGTTCACCTCCTGGATAACTATCTTACGGATCGGAAGGCAGGCTTCTTCAGTAATGGCATTGAGATAATTAATGAAGTCAATAGGGGATGTCCTCAGGGCTCCCGCAGTGGGCCAGGTATTTGGAACCTGGCTTACGATGACCTTCTAACCACCATCCCAAACTCAGAGCATTCGTCTATCCAAGGCTTCGCCGACGATACTCTGATAATGCTAAGGCACCAAAACTGCAATGTTCTCCAAGCTATGGGCAACGACACTCTTAAGGAGGTTAGTAAATGGAGCTCCCTCCACAAACTTCCTATCAATTACACAAAATGCACTGCTCTAACATGCACCAGAAAGAATAAACGGAAACAGCTACAACGGCCTGTGTGTCTTTACATCGACAAGCATAAAGTCAAGGTATCATCCCATCTTAACTATCTTGGTGTCACCCTCGACCCAACCCTAAGCTGGAAGGACCACATAGAGGAAAAATGCCGGAAAACTAGGCAGAAGGCAAACCTATTTCTACACATTGCAAGGAATACTTGGGGCTTGGGTCCCAAGCATTGTAGACTGATCTATAGGGGAGCCATCGAACCTGCACTGCTCTACGCTGCCCAGGCATGGGGGGACAGGGCCCAACTGGTGCATATAAAGAGGAAACTCCTCTCTGTTCAAAGGGACTTTGCCATAAGGATCTGTGGGGCATACAGGACGGCCCCTACAGACGCCTTACTGGTGATTGCTAATATTATTCCTATACACCTAAAAATCAAACTCCTTACCTGGAACTGGAACATTCAGAACGAAGAAGCCAACACGGAAGCCATAATCAATAAAATGGATAAAGCCCGTACTGATTACATAAATAATTGCAAAGACATCCTGAAATTAAAGCACAAATATGGGATAGATAACCTCATATCGAAATCCGAGCAGATCCACCACCCGGCCGACTGGGCCTCATTAGCAATGCCACTTGAAACTTACGATCCATCTGCTACCCCGAATTGGCGGATCTTTACGGACGGGGCTAAGAACGACCTCGGCACAGGAGCGGCCTTTGTAGTCCAAAACAACACCAAGAAATACATCAAAGAAGAATATCATAAATTAGAAGCCCACTGCTCAAATAACCAAGCCGAGCTATGGGCTATGTTTAAAGCTCTGACAGAAATCACTAAAAACCTCCGAAAATATACAGGAAGCATCTATTTCATTACGGATAGCAGGTACGTGTTAAGTGTCATTGCTGGTACCGCCAAACGCTCCTCCACTGGCACAAATGTCTACTACCTAGCGACTAACCTACAAAAACGTAGGAAAATCAAATTCGTCTGGGCCCCCGGGCACAGCGGAATTCCTGGTAACGAAAGGGCTGATGCCCTTGCCAGGAAGGTTGCCAACCTCCATGTTACCCCCTCCTTTGGGAAGGTCCCCATCACTTACATTAACAAACTATTATACAATCAGATCATCGAGGAGTGGCAGAAGGATTGGACAGATTCAACAACTGGAAGGCTTACTTTCAATTTTCTGCCATCTGTTAGGAGTCGTCAACTCCTAAAGCACATCACCCCTTCCTATTATCTTACGCAGTGCCTCACCGGGCATGGGAATTTCCCAGCCTACCTCGCTCGGTTTGGCAAAAGAGAAGACGACAAATGTGACTGCAATGACTGTTATTGGGGACGCCCTGCACACTCTCCTAGACTGTCCTCACCACGATATGGAGCGCCAAGGGCTCATGGGCTTCTGCCTAACTAATGGGCAAAATTGGCCCCCCAACTTAGACTTTCTATGCAGCAATGTTGGCGCCTTTAACCATCTCAAAAACTTTGTGAACAACTGTAGCACTTACCGGGTCACCCACCCGTCCACCCCTAGCAGGGGCCCTCTACTGTGTTCTCAATCTCTTCGGTCTGTTGTTCATCCCTAATCCACCACATGTGGCTCTAGCCGTCCTGTGACTGTGTTATTGGAATTGTGTCTAACAGCTGTAGGGTATTCTATCTAGTTAATGGTTAAAGTTGTTTGTTTGTTTGGCTTGTCCAATACCATTTTACCGGACCCCCCCATCGGGATTCTCTTTGCACATCTCTACTCGTCTGGTTTGTATATCTACATCTGTTCCATCAGTGTACAACATGTACCATATCTATCAGTATGTATATTGTTATCATCGGCCGCCAAAACGGCGCTCTGCTCTGTATATCTATTTGTATTCTAAACAAATATGGTATAAGTCGTCTGTATGATCGCAAATTTACCTTCCTCTCTAAACTTTATACTCTCTAACAATCCCCGCTTCTTCCCCCACCTCTCCTTCTCCATGTCTTCCTTCACACTCCCCTATCTCCTGTTATTTCACATTCGGTCTCTTTTTCCTTACCTTCTCCTTCCATCTCTATAGAGCAAAGTCTGCCGCTAAATGACAGACAGCTCTTCTATTCTTTAAATAAAGTAAAGTAAAGTGCATGCTGGTTCTACATCAGTTACAGTTAGCGATTAGGGAGACTTGGATAGGAGTAACGCAAGTGACCTAGCTCTATTGGATATTGGATACATATACAATAAATCGTACAAGCGAAAAAAAGGTAAACAGGTTGCGCAAGATATCCTCGGACGGCGAGTCGATTCCGGACTATCCGGATGGGTGGTAACACTATTCCGTGCTCATTTCAATCGGTCCGAGTCGTAGATGGACGAAAATATGAAATAAAATGGTTCAAATTCTTATATTATTATTATTTATTGTGAAATTTTGTCGCCCCCTAAAAAGTGCCGCCTGGGGCGGGCCGTCCCTGCCGCTCCCACTACGCTACGCTACTGGAATGCCGGCTACCATCCGAAAAAAATTCGAAAAGACACTTACATCACCGCGTGCACTAACTTGCGCTTTCACAACTTCTAAATGCTCATTCATAAAACCACATAATGGACCCCGAAACGAAACTATCTGATCCATGGAGGACGCCATGTTGCTTTCCACTGCAAACTACTGCTACAAGCGGCCATTTTTGCCGTTCGACGGCGCGCACTCCGACCGGAATTTAGAAACGCGTTCCGTAGGAATTTTTAAATGTATGTCGCTCGCGCGGAGTTACGCGAAAGAATAAAAGAACGCACCCAACGATTGCCAATCTCAGGGCGGCATCGGTCAAGATCCTAGAACATATCTAGGATCTTGGGCAGCGGTAGCCTACTTTCTCTTAAAGGATGTGTATCCACCAGATGAAAGTGCGTTCGGCCATGTTTAGAGCTGAAAGGAGGTGTCCGTATTTGGTAGTCAGCAGTCAACGCGACTTTTTAAATATTTTATTAGGCGAATTACTTAAAGTCAATTTTATTCTTTTGTAAAAATTTTGAATACATTTGAAAATTTTATTAAAAAGTTTAAATAAAAAAGTTTAAAACAGTGTAAATTTAATACTTTTTATTTAAAGATATACGCAGCAAAAAGCATTTAAAACACAAAATGCTAGCACAAAAGAACATTAATTTATTATTACTATATTTGAGATTCAATTATTGTACAGGCTAAATCCAACATAAAAAACATTAAGCCATTTGAATATGCTTATCCATTTTTTCTGACATTACTGTCAAAATTAGTATTGTTCGTAAATCCAAGTTTTTTATTGATTTTCCTTTAGTTGCATTAAAGGTCTTAATGCAGTGTTTGCAGGACTAAACAAGGTATTTTTGCAGTGTATGCAAGAAATACCCTTTAAAACAGTGTTCCGCAACCGGTGTGCCGCGGCACACTGATGTGCCGTCACATGGTGAAAGATGTGACGTGAACTTTTACATATTCTGTTAATTTCAAATTTTATTTATATATTTTTATCACAGTTGTTGTGTTTCTTATGTATGTATGTTGCATGTTCTTATGTATGTATGTTGTTGTGTTTCTTATGTTATCTTTTGTATGTATTTCATTCTCTGCCGCAACACTGATGAAATAAGATGATGTTTGTTTATTCTTTATTACAAGCTACCCATTTTTATGTATTCTAATAAATTATATGTAAAGAAAATTTGCTCACAGGTGTTGGTATCTGTTTAATAACAATAATAATAGGTTAGTGGCATTATGTAATTCTATTAATAGTATCATATCATACGTTTTTGAGGGGAATAACATTTTGGTGTGCCGTGTTGAGTCATGGGTGTGCCGCAAGTAGAAAAAGGTTGCGGAACACTGCTTTAAAAGACTCTTGACCACAAATCCAGCCGTATACTCTACAGCATTAATTGAGAATTCTGTTAAATGCACTCCTGCTGAACATAGATGGTATCTAAGATCTTCAAGTGCTGCATCCACTGATATGGCATCTTCAAGAGGCTTTTCCATATCCCATGTTTCAAAATCATGTCCAAGAACTATCTTGTTGGCGTGAAAATGTTGATGTGATCTAGAACTTATTGATGCCACACTGAGAATTGTTGTGTGTTCTGAGGAGTTGCATTTGTCTTTTCACTCGTTCTAAATTGCATTTGGGTAAGCAAACGCTTGTATGCTGCAGTAAACAAGATTGTTGTGAGGTTCTGGTTCCATCCATCTTTTGCCCTGATCATACCCAAAAAACAATTCAATATAATCTTGTGATCTTGTATGTAAGAACATAACTGAAAAAAATAATAAACATGCAGATCAAAAATTATGTAATAGTAAATGAAACACAATGAATATCTGCTTCATACTTCAATAAAGGTATAGGTGATGCTATTAGTTCTTCAAATGTAGCTTTTACAGCCTTGATTAACAGCCTTGGCAAACAAAATCTGTCAACGATGTATGTTGTGCTGATTTTATGACCAGCTGTCCATTCTCAAATGCGAGCTGCTGGAGTCCATCTTCCAATTTGGTCAGAAAGGGCCATCACAAATCAGTGGCGTAGCGTAGTGGGGGCGGCTCGCCCCGGGCGGCACTTTTTAGGGGACGGCAAAATTACCTTTTAGGGGCGGCAAAATTTCACAATAAATAATAATAATATCTTGTAAAAATTTGAACCATTCTANCTTGTATGTAAGAACATAACTGAAAAAAATAATAAACATGCAGATCAAAAATTATGTAATAGTAAATGAAACACAATGAATATCTGCTTCATACTTCAATAGAGGTATAGGTGATGCTATTAGTTCTTCAAATGTAGCTTTTACAGCCTTGATTAGGCAAATAAAACCTGTCAACGATGTATGTCGTGCTGATTTTATGACCAGCTGCCCATTCTCAAATGCGAGCTGCTGGAGTCCATCTTCCAATTTGGTCAGAAAGGGCCACCACAAATCAGTGGCGTAGCGTAGTGGGGGCGGCCCGCCCCGGGCGGCACATTTTAGGGGACGGCAAAATTACCTTTTAGGGGCGGCAAAATTTCACAATAAATAATAATAATATCTTGTAAAAATTTGAACCATTCTAATCTATATTTGCGTCGCGCCTATGATAGTGCTATCGTCCGGACAGTTCGGGAATCGGCTCACCGTCCGAGTGAACTAGTAATTTCATCCGAGGATATCCTGCGCAACCTGTTGACATTTTTTTTCCTGTTTGCACGATTCTTCCGCATTCATATTCACATATACATCCAATAGAGCTATTTTAATCAGGTCGCTGCACTAGCACGGAATTTTTCATTGCTTGTTCTGTGACAAAACTGAATTTTAGTCTTTTAAATTGAGATACTAAATAAGGGGCGGCGAAATTTTTTTCCGCCCCGGGCGGCTGACACCCACGCTACGCCACTGCGGCATTCTAATTTTTTTCGTGGCTATTTTGAATGCTCTTTCAACAAATAATCCATTTTATGGTTAAATTTTACAATTGGGACTCTTCTTTTGCTTTTAAAAGCTCATATTTTAGAATTATAGATTCCTCAACCACAATACTATCGATAGTGCGAGCGCCGCCATCTTTCTTTCTTTTACCGTCGTTCCTAAATGCCTACAAACAGTAGCGCACTCCCGTAGTAGCGGAGACGCAGAGCGACCGCTATTAACGAACGCACCCGTTCTGGAAGCAAAGTTGGCAAAAGTCTTTTTCGCCTCAGGTGCAAGTTACCATCGAGACAGCACCGAGTTCAAAAAATTAAACATTTTATAAATAACTGGAGTCGTAATATTTAATTAAGTGTATTTATTACATAAAGAATTTAATTTTATTAAATTAATTACATAAATATTTTATTTTAAAAAAAACTTACGTTAATTTAAATAATTGAGTTGGCAACACTAACACTTAAAGTGATCAAAATAAACAAGACTCGACTTCGTATGTGACTTCGTCGCGGTTTATTTGTTTCGTGTTTTATTTCTTATTAATAAAAATGAAGTGTGAAGAACAAATTTGCGAAGAAGGAGAAATAAAAGCAGAAAAGAAAATAAGAAGGAGGACGACGAATCTTTATAAAGCTATTAGAGAACAGGTCTGCTAACTACAAATTCATCTTAAAATTAATTATTTTTCATTTATGGGAATTTTTCGGTGTAAATATTTTAAAATATTCTTATAAATTTAAAATCAGACACTCTTAAATATATTTAAACAGTAATGAGATTGATTCCACTTCCATTTACATTAAAATTAATGTAATTTTTTACCCAATTAATTTATTGTCTGTGGTTACTTTTAGTTAGACTGAAAGTCGAAAATTTGGTTATGGAACACGTTGGTATTCATTATGCTTAAAGCCTGCAACTCCTTAAGAGAAAACACACGTCGTCTGCTGGAAGTGTATGAAGGTTGCTTTCGGCTTGTATCTATAAGCTTGCTGTAGTAGTATTAACTGTTGCTGCTGTAAAGTATTAACTATGAATTATATGATCAGCTCCAGTTTTGCTTATTACGGTTAGGTCTGACTATAGTGGGATCATTTGGATAGTGAAGAATGGATCAAAATTGATTATATCAGATAAGCAGACAAATCATTAAAGTGCTTCGGATTATGATCTAAATTCAAATTGGATCCCTTGAAGTAGTAAGCAGATATCACTTTGGTCCTCTGGTCATTTTTGAGCAATATTTGAATTTGTCTGTGTTAGTTATAGCATTTGTATGTCTTAGTCATCGAAGAATAAAACTCTGAGGACTTTAGGACCACCATGTGTAGAACAGTTACATTTGAAAACATTGAAATGTTAATTGATATATTTACATTACATTCTGATAAATATAGAAGTTTTTTACAATGAAATATGTTTCAAAAGATTTAGAATATAACAGCTTGCAAAATTAAGTAAAATTTTAGGTTTTATTTTTAACATTTGGCTTCTACATGCTTATTTTAGCCAGCATATATAAACTATTCCAAGCATCATTTTCACAAAGATTTATGAAATAAATTACTTATAGATACAGCAAATTCAAAGTTTAAATCATTTTATGAAAGTTCAATAAATAATGATAATGAAATAATATTGAAAGAATAATGTGGATTATAATTATTTTTAAATAGGAAGAATAAATCATTAATTTTATTGAACTACATATAAAATCTTATCTTACAATAGTTTCATTTTTTTTTAAATTCCTTANAAACAAAACTGTTTTAAAATTATGCTTTTAAATTTTAATTCCACTCGACATGTCGCTGATGTCGCATTATGGATAAATAATATTTTAATTTAAAAACGACATATTAATGCAAATAAAATGTAAATTGTATGCCAAACAATGGAAGAGTTATAAATAAATCTTTGCTATTCCTTTTGTTTTGTTGCCGTGTGAAAGTAGAATGTATATGTTGCTTTCACACGGAACACAAATCGCTAGCGATTGCGATTCGAATGTCAGTATAATCAGTTTGCAGATTCAATTATAATGCAAATTTTGCATCATTTTTTGTATTCCATAATAATTCACATATGACATGATCTAAATATACAATAATTTGAAGCTGTATTAGATGAATTGGAGAGTTTTTTTAAATCAGAATAGAATAGAATAGTTTGTGTTATTGGCAGAAAGATTTATGAGCCAAACTACGCCAGGTAACCTGTGCAGGATGGTCCGAAGGTCTCTTCATACCCTGAATATAAGGTAATGCACTGAGTGGCTATACTGTATTTACTATGTATTTTGTTATATTGTTGTTTATGCATCCAGAAGATCATTATGAGCACAGCCATTTTTCGTGGCGCAAAATGATCTGGCTTTATGCTGATTTCAGTCTGTGAACGTTCATGAACCTACACTGGCAGTGACTAGTTCTTTCACACTGTAGAAGCTTGTGTCGGCCAAATGAAACGAATGATCAAATATAAATGTACAGTACAATTTAAAGCAAACTTATGAAAATGGCAAGACTTTCGGACCCTGTAGATTTACAAATAATAATTATTATAAAATTACAAGTATCCATTTACTGGAATTTAATATTAGGGGCATGTCTTGTGTAGGCCAAACAAAAAACCAACAAATGTATGCAGTTGATGGGGTTCCCCATATTTTTACAGTATTTCATAGAAGGATTTACATGCATTTGAGATGGATTCTTTGTTTGGATTTAAGGGGTATTTGTAAATTTTAGTCTTTCTAAATGCTTTAAGTATGTGGCATCCCAAACAGGTTTTATGATCTTCACTTTACTTAGGTTAAGCTCAATGTTATTTTCCATCATAAACACCATTAGGGCAGTAGTCAGCCATTTTTTCCTTTTACTTGCTTCATGTTCTTTAATTTTCATGATGATGAGTGTGCTGTTGCATCAATGTACTCCCACTCCACATTGAACCTATAGTCCTTGATGGGGATAGAATAAATCCTTCAGATGTATTTCCTATTAGGAGGACTGTTTCCATTCCTGATGAGGCTATATACTGTGGGGTTCTTTCTATATCCATCCAATCTTGAATTGATTGGCAGAAGCTATTTCCTTAGACGGTTTTTTAGGATGTGTTGTACTTGATTGTTATGAATACCATCATCATCTTGTATGTATGGGAGGGTGTTCTAATATTTTAACTAATCCGTTGATCGTGCTTATGGGGTATCCATGCTTCTTTGCATTTTGCTTAATATACTCAAGCACCTGAATTTTTCAAGTCCATTATGTTGGAACTGTGTGTGAATGCTCTTTTACTAAGCCTGCAAATGCCACCTTAGTAAGAATAGAGTTAGAAAAATAGGGATTAGTTGCATTTGACAATTTGCAAAATGTTTTTAATCATCATGCAATGGATATTAATCTCATTTTTACTAAAACTAAGGTGTTATTCAATGAATGTATTTCAACCAAAAAATTTTACATTCTGTAAATAATAATTTTTATTCATTATCTGATTTGATTGAACAAATTTCAGGTGAGTTATTCAACTGCCACCAAAGAATATTGCCAACATTATTTTGATTTTTAAACATTTGAAATAAAAATGTTTAACATTTCAGAGAGTCTTGATTATCATTTGATGCTTTATAGTAATAAAAAAAACTCAAATTTTGTCACTTTACAATTAACTACACCAAAAATTTTAAATGTACTTTAAATTTGGATCTGTATAAATCAATATTTTATTTAATTTCTACAAATAAACCATTAAATTATGAGATATTTATATTTCTTATTTGAAGAAAATCTTTTCCAAATTTTAGTTAAAACTCAAAGTAACAAGAAAATTTTATACTTTATTAAAATAACCACTCTAAATAGACAAAACTTTATAAACTTTTAGAATCTTTTTTCTCATTATCACAGTTGCAAATTCTTTTAAATAGACAATATTAAATTTACATATTTTCAGGTAATTCTAAATAACTTAAAAGTTTAAATATTCTTAGCTATATTTCACCATCATCTTGTTACTTTAATATTTATCAAAACTTTTAAAATGATATTTTTAAACGTTAACCAAAACCATTATATATTTAACTTCATTAATTAATTAATAAAATTTAATCTTTCATACATCAGTCAGTCTTGAATTCATATTTTAAATTGATTTATACTCTTATATTTTATTTTCTGTAAAAGAAATATGTATAAAACATAGAATGTAATTATAAGCATATCTTTCATTTGAAAAATTTTTATAAAATGTTAATTTTAAAAAGTCTTTAATTTGCAAATTGAAACATTTACATTTATTTTACAGATGGAATTTTATTTTAGTGATTCTAACCTTTTACGTGATAAATTTCTTCAGCAGACTATTAGTGATAGTAAAGATGGATGTGAGTATATAATATAACTTATTCAATATTACTATCTAATTTTATTATTGACTAATTTAACTGTTCAATTACACATCAGTAGTTTTGGAAACTCCTAAATATATAATAATTTCCATTAAAATTTAATTAATGATCACAAATACCTATGCTTAAACCAGAATGAAGCCTAATTTGAGCATAAATACTTGTAACAATTTGATTAAAAACAATATTTTAATACATTTGACCACCAGCTTATTATATGTAAATATTATTTTAAATATAAGTGTGGAATTATTATTATCAAGAATAAACTCATAATACAATAAATATTTTTAACAGTTTACCATAAGAATATATTATTGTCCTCTGTTAGTTACAAAACAGAGAATAACTATTAAATCTAATAAACAAGAAAGATATATTTTCATATATCAACATCTCTCAAAACCCAGTTCATTAGTATAAAGCCACACCAACTGCTGTATAAGATTGGGCTATTTTCCAGTAATTATAATTTTAAATACTAATTAATTTGTCTTTCAGAGAGGCATTAGGTGTCATCTCATATTAAATTTAATAATTATAATTTAATTAATTAAATGATTTTAGAATATTCTGGAATTTTCTTCCAGAATATTAAATATAAAAGGCAAGTGGGCCTCAAATCTGCAACTCCCGCTTGCCATTCGGATGTGTTGCCAATTATGCTACTCTAATAGCAAGCAGAAGTTGTGGGTTCGAGTCCTGCTCTGGGTCAATTCTTTCTTCCGGAATATTCTAAAATTATTTAATTAATTAAATTATAATTATTAAATTTAATACAAGATGGCATACAAAGGACAAATTAATTAGTAATTAAAATTATACTTGCAGGAAAATAGCTCAAGTTGATGTGGCTTTATAAAATATATTTTGTTCAAAAATATCATATTGTATGTATTATGATGATTAATTATCATCTAATTATGTTTAAATTTTATAAAATATAATAGAAAAATAAACCAATATTATAGAAATTGTTTTAAGTATTTTAATTCTACAATATTTTCAAAAAAATCTTTCTCCATTTTTAATACATTTTACTATATGTTTTTTTATTTTATGAAAATTTAAATAAGAAAACATCAATATTCTGAAAATAAAGAGAAATTTTCAAAATCATTTTTAGAGTCAAACAGTAATAACTTTCATAACTTAATTTTAATTTTAGATAGTTAATAATTTAAATTCTCAAGAATAATTTAATTGGAAGTTTGGAGGACCTAATTAATTTCGGTAAAAGGTGCTTCGGATGCCATACAGAGACGCGTTAAAAAGTAACACGTGGACAGACAGGTGGGACGTCTGAATATGCAAATTTCTAGATTATTACAGGTTTCAGGATATATATTCTGTAACTAAATAATACACTTTCCGGCAAACCACAATAAAAGTTTATTTGATGCACCCAGTAATATTGCAATTATAACCATTTTTTTCTAATAAATGTTTTGGAAAATTTCACGTAAATAAAACAAAAAATGATGTTGACTTAGTTTGGCTAATTACAATATCCAAGAATCTGCCAGTAAGACAAAAAAAAAAAAAAATTAAAATAAAGCGTACATATGTGTGTATATTTTTTTTAGTGTATTATTAGATGGTCCGGTTTTTTTTTATTAAGTTGTAGATAGTTTTTAAACTGGTCAGATGATAATATCATATAGTATGATAATGCAGTTTATTCAGAAAATAATTTATGAACATTGAAATTTGAACAAAACTTTTTTAGAATCTTTGGGTAAAACAATGTTAAAATATTCATTTAAATAATAAACAGTTCACATAATAGTGAGACATACAAAAACATATTGAAAAAAATATTAAAACCAATTTTTTGAAGTTAACGAGACTTGGTATCATGTTAACAGTTAAATAGACTATAACTGTTTCGTTTGGATACCAACAATTACGAGTATTTATTTAAAAGCATAAAAATTTGCTTATGAATTTGCTATTAAATTATGAAAATGTTGATTATAATGGACAAAAATGCTTGTAAAATATATATTTTACTATTACTGATATGATTTCTTGCTCCAAAGATTTTAAATTTCTTTAGAAATTAATTTTTCAATATGCATTTTTTTAAAATTTAAAATATGTATATTGAATTTAAAGGAAATGAGATACTGTATTTGTATAAAAGCAAACAATCTATTAGATTGGAGGAAAAGAGAATTATCTATTTAAAGGACAGCTTTTGATAACTTTGTTCATAATAAATATTTATTTTCTTCTGATAGAATTGAACAAATTGAAAAGCAAATGATTTAGATGTTGATATTAGAACTTAAATAACTTAAATTGTAAATATAGAATAGAAAAACAATATATATATATATACATTATAATATTTATGTTTTTTTTATAAAATATACATACAGAATCCATATCAAAACCAAAATTTAAAATTTATTGTGCTTCCTTGAATAAATGTTTTTATTTTATATATGGATTAAAAAGACTTTTGATATAGAATTTTAAATGACCCAAGAATAAAGACAATAATAGACAGTGCTTCTAGAATAACAACCCAAACTTCATTTTGCTAAGACAGGAGACTGAAACATTTCTTTTGTCTGTGAGGTTTGGATTATACATTAAGTAATAGCTACAAAAGTATGAAAGAATGAAGCAGTGGGTTTAATAAAAGAATACATATAAATTTACATATGAAAATACAAAATCTAACAAGACACTAAAGTGAGGATAAACAAAATAATATAAATTTTTGAATTTATCTTTCATTATAATTATTTTATCATTTCAGTTAATTTGTATACTTTTTTCACTTGTTCTTATAAAACAAGACTTTTTGGATTGTAGTCATTATTTAAATTTCATGTATAAGTTAAATTTTAATCAGAAAATTAACTCTCAAAAATATATTTCTTTAATTTGCAATAATGAATTTAGAAATTTAAATTTTTATTTATAATATCTCATCTCATTTGTTAACATGTCTAAAAGTATAAATGAAATTATGAATAATTAAATCTTACAATTATCCCCCATATAACATGGTAGTTAGGTTCCATAAAAGTGCTGTGTTATGTGAATCAATGCTATACAAAACATATGGTTAAGTTCCAAAAGTTAGCAAAGGTATACTATTCTTTTTCATAATTAAGAGAAATATAGTATGTTTACTAAAGCAATTAATTTATTTAACTAACAATCACAGTCAAAAGTATTGCATGTTAATACTGTATTAATCATTTTCTTCACTGCTAAACACTATTAAAAGAGGATATTTTCTTTTTGGCAAAATATCATCATCTTTTAAGCTTTTCTGTTGATCTTAATCTTAATTATCAGCAACATCTTGATTTTTCTTATAAAATGTGATATTTTCATTTGCTTGCATTTGCCTCTCTTTTGCTCTCATTTGCCATCTCTTTGGGCTGCAATTTGAAAAGTTATAGACTTATAAACTCCCACTGTTGTCCATCCATCTGTCTGTCTTTCCTTAATCTCAAGATCAGAGTTAGATAGATGGAAGATGAGATCAGATATGGAAATCTTAGGGACAGGAGGCTCTGATTAACTATATAAGAACTTCCAATGCAAACTGGAAGTAGTGTTATTTTAATTTACAAATTTTTTCCTGAAAGGTGTTATATAGATGACTGGCACAACTATATTGTTAAAGGAAAAGTATGATGTACAGGGAAATTTCACTACTAATTTGGGGTGGAGAGAATATACAGGGTGTTTCAAAAAGAATTATTCGATTTAAAAAAAATCATAACTATTCAGCTTTTAATACATTTTGATTGAACGATGTATTGTTAGAAAGAGGAAATTCTCAAGTTTTATGCAGTTGCTGATTGGAAGCACCCATGTGCTTTGTGTACCTGTCACTTCCATATTTTTGGGAATCACATATCTTGATATGCTTGAAAACTGGTTTTTCTCACAGTTAAAGACTGATTTGGATGACTTCATTTTCCAGCAGGATGGGGCACTACCACACTGGAGCCTGGAAGTTCAAGAAGTTTTGAATTCACAGATTCCTCAACGATGGATCGACCATATATGACCTAATGATTCAGCTTTACATAACTGTCCTTCTAGGCTGCTGGACTTCACTGTTTGTGATTTTTTTCTTGTGGGGTTTATAAAAGACTCCATTTATGTGCCTCCTCTTTCAGCTACAGTGGTCAAACTGCAAAACTGCATAACAGCAGTGGTGACAGCAGTGGATCCAGACATGAAAAATTTGGGACAAATTTCACTACTGTTAGGACATATGCCATGCATTCAAAGTGGGGCATATTGAGCACGTATGATTTAGTATGTAAAAAGATTTGAAGATTAGCCCTGTAATATAAAATTAATCTTAAGTGTGTATCTTTATTACTTTTCATAATATAATCATTTTAAATCAGATGATTTGTTTGGAAACACCCTGTATTTTAAATTAAATAAATTAAAAGTTTCATATGAGCATTGTGATGATGTTACAATAAATAATTGCTCATTATGTAGTAAATTTTAATTTAATCTATAAAACAAAGCACAGCAACAGCCATTTCAGATTTATTTAGAGCACTGTCACCAATGACAGCAATATTTGATTTATAAGAAAGCTTAGACAAGGAAGAGAAAAATTGCACAATCAGTTTGCATTAAAGAAAACAGGGCAAAAGGCATGAAATAACATTGAAAATTTATTATTCTGAAATCTGTGAGCAAATATAAGACAACACACATGCTTTAATTAAAAAAAAATATTGAATGATGGGGTTTGCACTTAAAAATTGCAATGTTTTCTCTGGGGATGTTCTCAAACTGTGTTAAAGCAAAACTGTCTCATACAGGGGATATCTCCAATTCTCAAACCGTGCTAGAGCAAAACCATGTTGTAGGAATGCTGTGTTGTACAAGGAATACCTGTATTTATATTAGAACTGAAAATTATTTCATATTCTCTTTTACAATATTACCATATAGTTTAATGAATATCAAAAATATGTAATATATTTTAGTTTTATTATACAGTGGGTGATTGGTTAACAAACATAATCCATTCCAAGACTTTGTTCGTTATCCGAATTGTTCATTAACCGATTATCGATTTACCATAGGTTTATATGGGAATTTGATTAATTCATTCCAGGAACTCCAAACAATAAAAAAATAAAAACTTTTTTACTACGTTTATTTATATGTAATAATAAAAATACACATATATGCAGTCTTGCATTTTTATTAGTCATGTTTTTTTCTGTTTGTGGAGGTTAAAGAATCTGTCCAATTTCGATTGCTTTTCTCTTTTCTTCAGTATTTTTTGGAAGTAATTAATAGTATTGTAATTGTAGAGATCCCCAACACCATTAACCCTATTCTAGTTTGGATGCCACTTGGTTGTTTGTTGTTCTGACATCCTTCCAAAATCTTTCTCCAAAAAATCTCTAGTAGCAAATGTTGGCATTGGTCCTCTTTCATCTTCCTCTTTTTCAATTGAGAGTTTTTGGAGTTCGTCTGTTATCAGATCAGTTTCAGATCAGATTCATCTTCTTGATTATACCGTATCTTTCTTAGATAAGATTGAACTGCACCCTACTGTAGATTTGTTCAAGCCATACTGCCCAGCAACATCAGACATCTTCTGCCCACTCTCTACCTTTGCTATTTTACCTTTCGAAAATAAAACTCAACACAACACTTAATGAGTGCCTACCTGACATTCTTGCAAATACTATAAAAGAATTGTTTCTGTCAGAAAAATGAAAGGTTGGAATTACAAGGGAGAGTTTCAAAGTTCAGAGGAATACTATCTGATCAGTATATTCCGGGTTGGATGTCGATGTCTCCAGCGCTCTGAAAAGTTTTGAATTGTTGCCTGAAGACAAGGGAAGATCAATCGGTATTTGCTATTTTTGTTGCTTCTTTTTATGTTTGTTCAGTGAAGTGTTTGTTGTCTAATCATAAAAATCTTTCGTGAAAGTGTTCGTTATTCGATTTGTT
>NW_019384475.1:544263-553684 GCF_000671375.1 Centruroides sculpturatus
GCACTACATGACCTCACTCATAGGCCGATTGCCAACGACTGACGCTTCCTGCAGGCGGGAAAAAATTCAGGGCTGTGCATGACTGTCCCCTCCACAACTCCACCAAAGGAGGCCTCTCGCACATCATTGGTTTATGCGGAAAAAAATAAGGTCCGATACTTTTTGAACAGACCTTGTATTTACTGGAATATACTGAAAACATATAAATTGCTCAACATGAATAGAATAAACAGTTTTATTCTTACTCAGCATATATGGTCAACTTGCATTAATATGAATTTCTAGGGAACAGTAGTCAATATGAATTTTTGATAAAGTGAACTAAAAATTTTCAAGATCAAGGTCAAACTTGTATAATTTAGGGAGTTAAGGCTTAATAGGTAATCAAAATCTATAAGTTTATTTAGTAAATTAATTCAAATTATTATAAAGTTTGATAAAATTAAATTTATTTACAACGAGCAATGATTTATTGTGACATCAACACAATGCTGGGCTGCAATTTTTAATTTATTTAATTTAAAATACAGTGATACCTCGACTTACGCTACCCCAACTTACGCAAACTCGGAGTTATGCAATTTTCAAATCTCGTCAATTCGTCTTTTGTTTGAGCACCACGCACTCTTGATTACTCACTCCCCCCACACTATTGTTCAGCTTACATGTTCGGACGTGTCGCGTGGAATCGACACATAGCTACAATTTATTTTGTGTTATTTATTTCTGTGTTTGTTATATCTACGGAGACTTGTGAGACTCTGTATGATGATTTCTTGTAACCATGAATGAATCAAATGACAAGATAAGATTAACGAGAACATTTATTAGCTTACATACATCTGACTTGGATTTTACACAAATTGCGAAATTATACCCTGACTTATGCGAATTCGACTTACGCGGTTATTGCTCGGTCCCACCTGTCGCGTAAGTTTGGGGTATTACTGTATATGCTCTCCATCTCAAATTAGTAGTGTCTTGCCCCTGTACATCATACTTTTCCTGTTAGCAACAGAGTCCTGCCAGTCATTATCTAATTCCTTTCAGGGAGAAATTTTTGAATTGAAATAATGTGATTTCTTGTTTTCATTGGAAGTTTGCATATAGTTAATTGGGTCCTCCTGCCCCTAAGCTTTCTACATCTGGTCTTGACTTTCATGTATCTAACTCTGTTTTCAAGATTAAGGAAGGACGGATGGATGACAGTGGGAATTTATAAGTCTACAATGTTTTCAAATTGCACTCCAAAAACAAATTAATCTTCTAAATGATTTAAATCAAACAAAATGAGGAGACAGTATTTGCTGTTTAGTGTGGAGCAGTATACCAGAGTGGTTAAACAAAACAAAACTAAAGAAATTGTGAATTTTTTTTCTGTTGAAAAAGTAGAAAATATGTTTTGTACGAAAAGTGTAATAAAAAGAGCTAAATTTGGCACAAAGTAGCCAAACCTGGCATCACTGTTTTCATTCCTGATATGTAAACTAGCACATGTTTGTATAGGATTGCATTCATTTAAAGAGGTGGTCATCCTTAAATTTTAACCCCTATTTTCTGAGTACAGTAGAATGGTCCTCTGAAACCAGATACTTGAATTGCTCTATAGTCAGAGGTTGAATCTATCTTTGCTTAGCAAGAGAAGAAAATCTATTCTACTCAAAATGGAACATTTATTTTTTTTATTGTTCACATTGAAAAGTGTAAAAAGCAGCTATTATTGGAAATGGTTATTTCTTGGGGGTTGTAAGATAATTTACAGTTTGGTTTAATGAATTCTGGTAAAATTTTTAATTGCTTTATTGCATGAAAATTAATGTGACAATGGAATTTTGCCAGGACAACAGCAAAATTTGCATTGACACCAGAATTCACTTTATAGGTATTCATTTTAAGACAAGTTGACTATATATATAATTGGTTCTGTCTAAAGTTCCCCTTTCTTAAATTCACAAAATGGTCAATCCCAGTTTTGACCCTGTACAAATTAATGATGCTAAAATAAAACTTTTGTAAAGTCAGTCATTTGCTAGTTCCATCCTATCCTTTACACTGTCACTTGGTGTTGTAAGCAGGTAATATGTGCATTTTTAAGAATAATTATTATCTTGGTGTAACTATAAATCCATTTTTATCCACTTTGATTATAAAACCATCTTTATAACTAATACTTTTAATTAACTATACTTCACATATGGGAAAGAAAGATGAAAAGCATATACTTTTATCACGTAACCAAAAATATTATCTCGTCTGAACTGCATCATAAAGAACAGATAGCCTGGACAACAAATTGATTTAAATTCTTCCTTTCCATCTATTGTTTTACAACATAATTGCTTGAATGGTTTTAGAAACAAATATTTAACAGCAGTTACTGACTTTATGATTATTAAGAAATGGAAAAACTTGCCAATAAAAGCTAAATAATCATATCATTTTTTCATGGATTGTTTCATATTTTTAAGTAATGCCATCTTATTAAACAAAAATTAATTCTGTGGAAAATCCTCATATTTAAGTGATAATTGTGAGGAAATAAAAAAGATAAATGTAAACATCTCAAATTACAAGTCTAAATATGTTTATAATTTTGAAACAGTAAAATCTCAAATATTAATAATTAAATGTTTCCAACATCAACCAAGAGGTTATAGTAAAGAAGCTTTATCTTTAAATAAAATCAAAAACAAAATTTAAAATAATTGCATATGCTCTAGGGCAGGAGTGTCAAACTGGCGGCTCCCAATGTGGTTTTTTAAACTGAGGCCATGATGCTCTGGAATTAAATAAAACAGCTTATGAATCAAGATTAACTGATAAACATCTATCTGCCATAATGAAGATTGTTCTCAGTTTTTGAATCCAGATATTGGAAAACTAAGAGGAGGACGATAGTGCTGGCAAGTTTTCAATGAAAATAATTATAGTTTTATAAATATGTACATAAAATAAAATAAATGTTTAAATAAAAGCAATACTAAAGCAATTATATTTTGTTGAGTTGAATTCACTGAACTACATAATGTGTTTTAATTTCCCTATCTATATTCCTGCATTCTCATTTCAGATTATAGTTTTAAGAAAATTCGTAAATATAATGTGGCCTGCATGAATCTTACCAGTTGCATTAATGGCCCATTGTTTAAATGAGTTTGACACACCTGCTCTAGGGAAAACATCTATAACAAATTTTTTGAAGTAAACAGCTTCTGTGTCATTTATTTTTTTATTACCTGTAGTTTTATATAATTTAATGCTTAAATGTTATTTTAATTATTATTAAATTGTATTTACATTTAAAAACAAAATCCAGTTTTCTCTACAAATATCACTTTTTCTNAATATCTCATCTCATTTGTTAACATGTCTAAAAGTATAAATGAAATTATGAATAATTAAATCTTACAATTATCCCCCATATAACATGGTAGTTAGGTTCCATAAAAGTGCTGTGTTATGTGAATCAATGCTATACAAAACATATGGTTAAGTTCCAAAAGTTAGCAAAGGTATACTATTCTTTTTCATAATTAAGAGAAATATAGTATGTTTACTAAAGCAATTAATTTATTTAACTAACAATCACAGTCAAAAGTATTGCATGTTAATACTGTATTAATCATTTTCTTCACTGCTAAACACTATTAAAAGAGGATATTTTCTTTTTGGCAAAATATCATCATCTTTTAAGCTTTTCTGTTGATCTTAATCTTAATTATCAGCAACATCTTGATTTTTCTTATAAAATGTGATATTTTCATTTGCTTGCATTTGCCTCTCTTTTGCTCTCATTTGCCATCTCTTTGGGCTGCAATTTGAAAAGTTATAGACTTATAAACTCCCACTGTTGTCCATCCATCTGTCTGTCTTTCCTTAATCTCAAGATCAGAGTTAGATAGATGGAAGATGAGATCAGATATGGAAATCTTAGGGACAGGAGGCTCTGATTAACTATATAAGAACTTCCAATGCAAACTGGAAGTAGTGTTATTTTAATTTACAAATTTTTTCCTGAAAGGTGTTATATAGATGACTGGCACAACTATATTGTTAAAGGAAAAGTATGATGTACAGGGAAATTTCACTACTAATTTGGGGTGGAGAGAATATACAGGGTGTTTCAAAAAGAATTATTCGATTTAAAAAAAATCATAACTATTCAGCTTTTAATACATTTTGATTGAACGATGTATTGTTAGAAAGAGGAAATTCTCAAGTTTTATGCAGTTGCTGATTGGAAGCACCCATGTGCTTTGTGTACCTGTCACCTCCATATTTTTGGGAATCACATATCTTGATATGCTTGAAAACTGGTTTTTCTCACAGTTAAAGACTGATTTGGATGACTTCATTTTCCAGCAGGATGGGGCACTACCACACTGGAGCCTGGAAGTTCAAGAAGTTTTGAATTCACAGATTCCTCAACGATGGATCGACCATATATGACCTAATGATTCAGCTTTACATAACTGTCCTTCTAGGCTGCTGGACTTCACTGTTTGTGATTTTTTTCTTGTGGGGTTTATAAAAGACTCCATTTATGTGCCTCCTCTTTCAGCTACAGTGGTCAAACTGCAAAACTGCATAACAGCAGTGGTGACAGCAGTGGATCCAGACATGAAAAATTTGGGACAAATTTCACTACTGTTAGGACATATGCCATGCATTCAAAGTGGGGCATATTGAGCACGTATGATTTAGTATGTAAAAAGATTTGAAGATTAGCCCTGTAATATAAAATTAATCTTAAGTGTGTATCTTTATTACTTTTCATAATATAATCATTTTAAATCAGATGATTTGTTTGGAAACACCCTGTATTTTAAATTAAATAAATTAAAAGTTTCATATGAGCATTGTGATGATGTTACAATAAATAATTGCTCATTATGTAGTAACTTTTAATTTAATCTATAAAACAAAGCACAGCAACAGCCATTTCAGATTTATTTAGAGCACTGTCACCAATGACAGCAATATTTGATTTATAAGAAAGCTTAGACAAGGAAGAGAAAAATTGCACAATCAGTTTGCATTAAAGAAAACAGGGCAAAAGGCATGAAATAACATTGAAAATTTATTATTCTGAAATCTGTGAGCAAATATAAGACAACACACATGCTTTAATTAAAAAAAAATATTGAATGATGGGGTTTGCACTTAAAAATTGCAATGTTTTCTCTGGGGATGTTCTCAAACTGTGTTAAAGCAAAACTGTCTCATACAGGGGATATCTCCAATTCTCAAACCGTGCTAGAGCAAAACCATGTTGTAGGAATGCTGTGTTGTACAAGGAATACCTGTATTTATATTAGAACTGAAAATTATTTCATATTCTCTTTTACAATATTACCATATAGTTTAATGAATATCAAAAATATGTAATATATTTTAGTTTTATTATACAGTGGGTGATTGGTTAACAAACATAATCCATTCCAAGACTTTGTTCGTTATCCGAATTGTTCATTAACCGATTATCGATTTACCATAGGTTTATATGGGAATTTGATTAATTCATTCCAGGAACTCCAAACAATAAAAAAATAAAAACTTTTTTACTACGTTTATTTATATGTAATAATAAAAATACACATATATGCAGTCTTGCATTTTTATTAGTCATGTTTTTTTCTGTTTGTGGAGGTTAAAGAATCTGTCCAATTTCGATTGCTTTTCTCTTTTCTTCAGTATTTTTTGGAAGTAATTAATAGTATTGTAATTGTAGAGATCCCCAACACCATTAACCCTATTCTAGTTTGGATGCCACTTGGTTGTTTGTTGTTCTGACATCCTTCCAAAATCTTTCCCCAAAAAATCTCTAGTAGCAAATGTTGGCATTGGTCCTCTTTCGTCTTCCTCTTTTTCAATTGAGAGTTTTTGGAGTTCGTCTGTCATCAGATCAGTTTCAGATCAGATTCATCTTCTTGATTATACCGTATCTTTCTTAGATAAGATTGAACTGCACCCTACTGTAGATTTGTTCAAGCCATACTGCCCAGCAACATCAGACATCTTCTGCCCACTCTCTACCTTTGCTATTTTACCTTTCGAAAATAAAACTCAACACAACACTTAATGAGTGCCTGCCTGACATTCTTGCAAATACTATAAAAGAATTGTTTCTGTCAGAAAAATGAAAGGTTGGAATTACAAGGGAGAGTTTCAAAGTTCAGAGGAATACTATCTGATCAGTATATTCCGGGTTGGATGTCGATGTCTCCAGCGCTCTGAAAAGTTTTGAATTGTTGCCTGAAGACAAGGGAAGATCAATCGGTATTTGCTATTTTTGTTGCTTCTTTTTATGTTTGTTCAGTGAAGTGTTTGTTGTCTAATCATAAAAATCTTTCGTGAAAGTGTTCGTTATTCGATTTGTTCGTTAACCAATCACCCACTGTATAATATATCTTCAGTTTTTGACTGGTTTCAGTTTTTAAAAGTATAAATTGTTATATTGAAACTTTATTAATTTATATTTATTTATTAGATATTGATATTGAACTCTTCATGAAATTTAACAAAATACGAGCATTGACAAAAGAATCCAGAGATGTTGCAAATGCTGTATCATCTTCTAGTATAATAAAAGTAAGTTTAATTTCATTACAAGATAAATTTTTTAAAATTTGAATAATTACTGTATATCTGCGCAGATAAGACGACCTTCAGATAGGACGAGATATAAATATTTGTCCAAGTTTTATAGTTTAGCAAATATCTGTCCTATAAGACGACCCCAAACTATCAACAGCCTATGAATTTAGTTTAGATCAGCAATCATCATCTGGATAATAATACTGTATAGCGTATAAAGAATTATGTCCTATTTGTAATTTTTCGAATGAACAAATTTTATTTTCTTGCATCTGGCAGCATTGCCTTGTGATTGTTACAAACATTCTCACTGATTCGAGCATTCAGATAATGACCCTGACTATTCACNGCACTGGCGTGTCCATGAGAGGGTACTTAAGGACATGCCAGGATTTGAATGAATTTCAACATGGGATAGGCTGATATATTTTTTTGTACATAATCAGTTATCCAAACAACCCCAGTCCTGAATAGTTTTGGATAATCGATGCTCTACTGTAATATGTATATATTTTTAATAGCACAATATATGCTATATTGTGCTATTAAATATATTCTTATTCTTTCATATTTATCATTAAAATTAACTAAGTTATTTTTATTTTTATTAATTGCAATGATAAATATTATAAATTTATAAAGAAATGTATCATTTGACACTACTAATGAATAATGATTGCATCAAATTATGACACTCAAATGTTATGATGAATTGAAGTTTAAAAGAAATATACTGTATTATATAACAATTTATTCTATTTATGCACTGTTATTACCATATATATTATAATCTATATCTAATGGATCAAATACCAGACAATTCTGAGTAAAACTTTTTATTTTAGGAGAGAATGGAAAAGTTGGAAAAATAAATATTTATCTTTACAAAAAAAAGCAATGGCAGAAGTAAAACAGAAATTATTCTTGAATAATAATTCTAATGTAAATAACAATAATAAAACTGAACAGATAAATGAAGAAATTGACAAAATTAATGAAGTGAAAGAAGATATAAAATGTAAAAATACTTTGAATTATCAGCCAGGAGTTATTATAAAAGTAAACTGTGAAAATCCAATTACTGAAGTTTCAAAATTCAAAGTAAGTTTGTTTTTAAATTATTAAGAACTTTTCACTTTAAACTTCAAAATTTTAAACAGTCAACATATGATATTAAATTAATTAATAAAATTAAATTAATATCTTATCAAAAGTAACTGAATACAAATTTTAAGATAATAATTAAATTGGCCAAATTTAACAATTATTAATTTAAAAATGTAGAGTCAGATTAACTTTATTACATAGTAATTATATTTAAATATTTAAAATGATTTTAAAAAATTCTTATGATAATTAATTAATTTAATAGGCAAAAATAAATCAATTGGGAAATGTTGCTTACGTTGATGTAAATAAAGATACTACAATGGCTTACATACGTTGTCAATCAGCAGAAGATGCCTCAAAANGATAAAACAAAATTAAAAAGAATATTGCCAGTTACTAAACGAGAAAATATTGATGACTGTATGATTTATGTTGAAAGACTTCCATCCGGTGTAGATCATGACTGGTTAAAGTCTGTTTTCAGTAATTTTGGTACTGTTCTATATGTCAGTTTGCCTCGATTTAAGCCTACAGGAAAGCCTAAAGGATTTTCTTTCATTGAATTTGAAACACCAGAATCAGTAAAAAGAGCATGTCAGGTAAAATTATTAAAAAATCTTTTAATAAAAATTAAATAATAAATTTTATGATTAAATATATGAAATTCTATGAATATGTATTTTCAATTAATACATATATCTATTTTATTTGGAAGATAAATTTCAAGATTTTAAAAGTTTTCTACAATTAATTGTACGTGCATTTTTTTAGCTTTATTTCAGATATTTGAATTGTGTGTGTGTGTGTTAATAATTAAAATTTTGTATAATCAATTCTATAATGTTTTCCTTTCCTTTCCTTTCTTGAAATTGTTATATAATGAGAATATGTGCATTATTTATATCTCAATATATTTATTTTTATATGTAGATTTGTAGATTCAAATTACTGATTTCATTATCCATTTAAAAAAATTTTTAATATCCATAAAGAAACATATGATTCTCAGCTAAAAATATGCCATACATGTAGTCATTATTATTTTATAATTTTTATTTTTTTTAATTATCTTCAATTTATTGTTATGTTATTTATTTTAACTGTTATTTTTTTTATTCTTTTGCTATATTTTTTATTGAATTGGCAAATAATTTGCCAATTAAATTATCTTATGATATCATTCCTATATTATTTTTATACTTTGTTTAAATTTTCTTTTTTATATTTATTATTCCATTATTATTATTGTTAAATTAAGATGATACATGTGATACTATTTTAAAGTGGTTATTTTTATTTTATTATTTATTTGAAATTGTATTTTGTCTTTATATTTGCAGCAAAATTCAAAAGAATAAAACAAAATATATTGATAAAGCTTTTGGTTACAATACTTATAATATATCTTAATTTAATACAATATATCAGACATGGGCAAATGCGGCTCTTTTTTGAGTTACATGCGGCTCTTGCTGAATGTAACTCAAAAAAGAGCCGCATTTGCCCACGTTCTGTTATATACCTTTGATTTCACAGAAACAATTTTAGCAAATTGAAAACCTTTAATATTGTGTTAAATACAGTAGAGCGTCGATTTTCTGAAAGTCAATCATCCGAAAGAATTCCAGTCGGCAAATTTAAATTTTCGCCAGTGCTGTGGCGCTTCAATCTTTGGCTATGTCTTGGGCTACTCAAATATTTTACGTTTTTGATA
>NW_019384475.1:554993-562413 GCF_000671375.1 Centruroides sculpturatus
CCACCTGTCGCGTAAGTTTGGGGTATTACTGTATATGCTCTCCATCTCAAATTAGTAGTGTCTTGCCCCTGTACATCATACTTTTCCTGTTAGCAACAGAGTCCTGCCAGTCATTATCTAATTCCTTTCAGGGAGAAATTTTTGAATTGAAATAATGTGATTTCTTGTTTTCATTGGAAGTTTGCATATAGTTAATTGGGTCCTCCTGCCCCTAAGCTTTCTACATCTGGTCTTGACTTTCATGTATCTAACTCTGTTTTCAAGATTAAGGAAGGACGGATGGATGACAGTGGGAATTTATAAGTCTACAATGTTTTCAAATTGCACTCCAAAAACAAATTAATCTTCTAAATGATTTAAATCAAACAAAATGAGGAGACAGTATTTGCTGTTTAGTGTGGAGCAGTATACCAGAGTGGTTAAACAAAACAAAACTAAAGAAATTGTGAATTTTTTTTCTGTTGAAAAAGTAGAAAATATGTTTTGTACGAAAAGTGTAATAAAAAGAGCTAAATTTGGCACAAAGTAGCCAAACCTGGCATCACTGTTTTCATTCCTGATATGCAAACTAGCACATGTTTGTATAGGATTGCATTCATTTAAAGAGGTGGGCATCCTTAAATTTTAACCCCTATTTTCTGAGTACAGTAGAATGGTCCTCTGAAACCAGATACTTGAATTGCTCTATAGTCAGAGGTTGAATCTATCTTTGCTTAGCAAGAGAAGAAAATCTATTCTACTCAAAATGGAACATTTATTTTTTTTATTGTTCACATTGAAAAGTGTAAAAAGCAGCTATTATTGGAAATGGTTATTTCTTGGGGGTTGTAAGATAATTTACAGTTTGGTTTAATGAATTCTGGTAAAATTTTTAATTGCTTTATTGCATGAAAATTAATGTGACAATGGAATTTTGCCAGGACAACAGCAAAATTTGCATTGACACCAGAATTCACTTTATAGGTATTCATTTTAAGACAAGTTGACTATATATATAATTGGTTCTGTCTAAAGTTCCCCTTTCTTAAATTCACAAAATAGTCAATCCCAGTTTTGACCCTGTACAAATTAATGATGCTAAAATAAAACTTTTGTAAAGTCAGTCATTTGCTAGTTCCATCCTATCCTTTACACTGTCACTTGGTGTTGTAAGCAGGTAATATTATGTGCATTTTTAAGAATAAATATTATCTTGGTGTAACTATAAATCCATTTTTATCCACTTTGATTATAAAACCATCTTTATAACTAATACTTTTAATTAACTATACTTCACATATGGGAAAGAAAGATGAAAAGCATATACTTTTATCACGTAACCAAAAATATTATCTCGTCTGAACTGCATCATAAAGAACAGATAGCCTGGACAACAAATTGATTTAAATTCTTCCTTTCCATCTATTGTTCTACAACATAATTGCTTGAATGGTTTTAGAAACAAATATTTAACAGCAGTTACTGACTTTATGATTATTAAGAAATGGAAAAACTTGCCAATAAAAGCTAAATAATCATATCATTTTTTCATGGATTGTTTCATATTTTTAAGTAATGCCATCTTATTAAACAAAAATTAATTCTGTGGAAAATCCTCATATTTAAGTGATAATTGTGAGGAAATAAAAAAGATAAATGTAAACATCTCAAATTACAAGTCTAAATATGTTTATAATTTTGAAACAGTAAAATCTCAAATATTAATAATTAAATGTTTCCAACATCAACCAAGAGGTTATAGTAAAGAAGCTTTATCTTTAAATAAAATCAAAAACAAAATTTAAAATAATTGCATATGCTCTAGGGCAGGAGTGTCAAACTGGCAGCTCCCAATGTGGTTTTTTATGGTCTGAGGCCATGATGCTCTGGAATTAAATAAAACAGCTTATGAATCAAGATTAACTGATAAACATCTATCTGCCATAATGAAGATTGTTCTCAGTTTTTGAATCCAGATATTGGAAAACTAAGAGGAGGACGATAGTGCTGGCAAGTTTTCAATGAAAATAATTATAGTTTTATAAATATGTACATAAAATAAAATAAATGTTTAAATAAAAGCAATACTAAAGCAATTATATTTTGTTGAGTTGAATTCACTGAACTACATAATGTGTTTTAATTTCCCTATCTATATTCCTGCATTCTCATTTCAGATTATAGTTTTAAGAAAATTCGTAAATATAATGTGGCCTGCATGAATCTTACCAGTTGCATTAATGGCCCATTGTTTAAATGAGTTTGACACACCTGCTCTAGGGAAAACATCTATAACAAATTTTTTGAAGTAAACAGCTTCTGTGTCATTTATTTTTTTATTACCTGTAGTTTTATATAATTTAATGCTTAAATGTTATTTTAATTATTATTAAATTGTATTTACATTTAAAAACAAAATCCAGTTTTCTCTACAAATATCACTTTTTCTAAATTCACATCTCCAAATTTTCAAAGTTGTGACAATTGACACTGACATAAAAAACTTTATGTACTTATTCCAGTAATATTTAATAGAAAATATAAATGTTTTTAGCCACATTGAGAAGCCTTCCTCAGGTAAAAAAGCCATTCCACAGATAGAATATTCAAAAAAAGTAAAACATTCCAAACAGAATATGATGCAATTTGAAATTTACATTATAAATTAACCAGCACAGCACATCATAAGGTTTGTGTATGAGAAATACAATGGATTAGTATAAATTTTAAAGTAAAAATATTAAAAATAATATAGGAAAACATGTCTTATAGGCTTATTTTAGCTTTTATTAGATAGATCTGACTAAATTTTTATAAAACTATTCATGAATATATTTTTTGTAAAAATATTATATTTTGCTTTTTCTTTTGATATATTTTAATATTTAAATTTTATATGAATAATTTTAATACATTTTAGTATTTCATGAATCACAATGATGAAATGGAAAGGCAAGAAATTATGTATGAAGACCTAACAAGTAAGTATTTATTTTATTTAAATATTATTTTAATCCAATGTTTTCTGCTTTGTTGGAGATCCTAGAAAAATTTATTTTAATTTCAAAGTATTTTCAAGGCTTTCTTAACAAAACAGAAACAATGGACACTTCTTTTCCTCTTAAATTTTGACAATGAAGAGGTAAATTTTATAGTAAAAATATATTGAAATAATTTTTAATTTAAAGTACAGAGTAATTTAAAGCTATATAAAGTTATATTGATATATCATTAATATCTGTTTATTTATTTATTTATTATTAATCTATCATGAATTATTACTTTTATTAACAAGCATATTTAAGTAAAACTTTATAATGAATTTCTGAAAAAAAGTAATTTTTTCAGTAATTCTCATAAAATATTTTTTACAGTGCAGATACACAATAAAAACACTAAAAAGTTGTAACCAACTAATTATACATTGTTTTAATTTTACAATATTAATAAATATAGTATAATTTGCTTATTGTAATTACTTGGTATTAGCTTAAACTGATAACAATAACCAAGTGATAATATTAGCAAGATAAGTAAATTAGTAGAAATTCTGGTTTAATTGACATTAAAAAGACATATTAAAACAATAAAAAATTTTATATTGTATATTACATGGAATATTTATTAATATATAATTTGTCTAGTAATTTTTGCCTGTTTAGTTTTTAGTGACAGCTAAAGACTAGCAGGCAAATAATACTAGACATGGTAACAAGGTATAATTAAAGTAAGAAATGACAGCAATTTAAAATACTGTATTATAAGCAATTAATGATTAAAATGATTAATGCTTAAAGTACTAGTTAAAATTGATAAAAATTGCATGCTATTAACCACATGTTGAGACTTTTAGCATGGAAAGATAGCTTTATCTATTTATCTGCAGATGATGATAACAAAAGTAAATTTTTTATAGTGTATTTTAACTTACGTTTTGAAACTGCTAATTTGGATAACATAAAATCAATGATGATAATATCCATGATTACTGTAGAGTCTACTGTAATGTTATTCTTGAAGAAAAATTATTTTTATTTTCAACATCTACATTTCAATTGATTATCAAACATTTTTTTTAATTTTCACTCCAGCAAAATTATTTAATGCAACACACACAGTCTATATTATTACTATGATATTTTGTATTCTTATTGTTAGAAATTATATTTGTTTTCTTAATACAAAATTTTCAATGACTATATATTTTTTATATTTACTGTTAAAGAAATTCTGCAGTAAAATTATTGTGTGTGACAAGCATGACTATAGCACCCCAGGTCAGGATGTCTGACACTACCTGTGAATTTCAGCTCACAGGAATCTTTCGAGCATGCATGTGAGCAGTTGCATTTGGGGAACTTGAGTGGTAATCTAACAGAGGAGGAAGTTGAGAGACAAGAACCCAGAAGTGATTCACTCTGCTATTAAATTAACAATAAAACAACAAAGCTTTATTTTAAACATAAAGAGACTTTCAATATATAGTACAAAATATGGCAGAGAACTACATTTGTATTGTTTATACATATTATGGCATAAGAATATGATTATATAACCTACTATTGCTATACATAACAATATAAGCTAGCTGAACAATCAAGAGAGGGGGCTAAGAACTCAGATCATGTTTCTGTTTAATGTATTTGCACTTACCTACATCCAAGAGAGAGAGAGAGTTTATGTAAGGATTGTGTGAGGACAGTTATTTCTAAATAACATTTCTTGGGCATTCCCTCTTAGGTGAGGCATTCCTTAGTGGGGAGTGGTTCTAAATAAATCTGTGAAATCCAGATTTTATACCGATTTTTCCCCGATCAATGTCCCGTTATTACCAAAAAATGATTAAATTCTCAAAGAAACAACATTGCTAGTGTTAGAAAAAACTGAAAAAGCAATTTTAACCTCCCCTTTCGTCAAAGTAAACATTCACACATCTCGACACCAATTCCCACACTATAAGACTTAAAGTTTATAGTTACCATCTGATTTTGTCATTTTATTTGGGTTCCAGGGACACCTCTGACCTCCCCGCACACCTTTTACCTTTCAACTAATTAGTCATATGACAATTTTCCCACCATGAAGCAATAAAAGCCACTTCTCTCCCCCTCCGGGGAGTTGCTCATCGACAGTAGACATGCCACATACTCTAGGATTTATCTATAATTTTGTGCCCTGATTCAATCCTCTACGTCTCGGTGGATTATTTCATTCCCGTGGATATCCAAATCTAGAAAGAGGTATGGAACCCACTTCTGTGAACCCTCTCTCAGCCCCTTCGCGCTTTAGGGACTCAGAATTTTCACTCGGAATTTCGCGATTATAGATTATTGTATAGTCTATGTAGTTAACCAATAAATCGTTGTTTCTTTGTTAAATTGGTGTCCTCTTTTACTCATATATCGTCTGTCGCCTTTTCGACAGCACTCCTCCCTCCCTCTTGACCCAAAAAAGTTTTAGTCCTGTTCCCTCAGGATAAACTAAAGAAAAAATTTAAGCCATCTCTGACAAGTGGGCAAGTCCCTCCGACTTGAAAGCCAATCCAAGGAGGTACGATGTAAGCATACCCTCTCAGTTCTCACAAATCCATGGAATTCCATATAACTATTAGTCACTGAGTTCATTGTCGGGACAAGATGATAGTTTCAATTCTATCGGGTGGTGGTAGCTTCCTTGGTCAGTCTTAAAGATGCACTCAGAAAATGACCTAAACAGTGAACAAACTCCCTGATCTTCCGTCACCTTCTCCTTTTATATCATCTTTTTTCCTATGTCTCTGGACATACCAAATTTGGTAAAATTAGATAGAGAGTGAGATTATTATCCAATCACAGAGTTTTCTTGTTGAATTTTCTTAGGTGAATTGAACTCAATATATGATGTCATTTCAAAAGGAAGCATTATTAAGAGATAAAATTTTATGAACTTCCCTGTTAACTTCCAAGATTTTTAGCTTTCTATAACAAATTAAATTTAATTCATATATTAAATTTTATAAATAATTACCTGGATAATTTCTATAACTAGTAATTTCTGTTTAGGCATGGATACAGTAATTCAATCCAGTGAAATAGAAAATGAAAAAGATATGAAAGAAAATGTATTAAAAAGAAAACAAAATGAAGAAAATGAAGTGGAAGTACAAGCAAAACGACAAAAAGTAGAAGAATGTGAAGATGTTTCAAATAAAGTAAATTTATTTCATTATTACAAAAATAATTTCACATATAAAATTCTTTTTACAATTTTTTAATCACTAATAGGAGTCATTGAAGTCTGAAAAACATAAAAAGAAGAAACATAGGAAAAGAGATAAACATAAGAAGAAGACAAAGCAGGAAATTGAAATTGATGATTTAGCTTTAAGAGTTATGTCAAAGTAAAGTATTAAATATTGTAATTTTTTATATGTGCACTATAGATATAATTTAATGCTACTCAATACAATACAAAATCACTTATAAAACAGTCAAAGGTTCACTCCTAGTTTTACATTTTTCAAATTTGATAAAAAGATCATTTCTAGGATTCAAAAAATTTCTACAGTGTCTTTCTTAGACACTACTACAAAATATATAAACTTAATACAATATAATGCATATGAAATTTTTGGACATTATTGTCAACGTTATCAAATATTACATTGAGTCTTCAGAGTATATCTTAATTTATATAAGTAATTAAATTTAATATTCTACTTTATATTTAAGAGATGCTAACAAGTAGTTAAATTGAGTATTCTGTATTATGTTTTATTTCCAATAGGTGTTTGCTGTAAATAAAAGATGATCCAAATTTTATCTGAAATTATAAATTTATTGTTTGTAAATTTAGGTGAAAATACCAAAAATTAAAAATAGCCCATTTACATTAACTTTTTATTTTTTTATTTTTAAAAATGTTTTTTATAAGAAGTAAGCTTTTAGGAAAGTAACAATCAGTTGCTTTAATGAAGTAAAAACAGCTTTGAATCTGTTTTTACTTCAAAGTGCCATCAAACATTTTTATTTATCTTCAATGCATTCAAAATCATAAAAACATTTATTAGAATATTCTTAAATTTAAAAGAATCAGTCAGTATTCAAAGTTAAAAGAATCTTAACTTTCTGTATCTTTTGGTCAGTGATGCCATATGGCTAGAATAAATGAGTATCAAATTGGATTATGCTTCAAAATATATCAATACACTTTAATTTTCTAGCAACAAATTTAAAATTTATAATATTCTAGTTAATGTTTGAAGCTTAGAGTATTTAAACTTATACAACAAAGCATTGTTAAATAATCAATAAAGAGATTTTTGATAATTAATATCTGCTATAAATTAATAACTACAAATAAGTTAATTATGATTTAAGATAATTTAAATCTTATCAATTAAAAATAATAGTAAAATGAACAATTATTTATTGTGACATCATCACAATGCCAAGATGATTCT
>NW_019384475.1:566243-573181 GCF_000671375.1 Centruroides sculpturatus
CAGCGCCATTTTTTATTCACTTCTGTTCATTGGTCTCAGTCCGCGTGTTTGCTTTGTCGTGGAAGGATCTCGCTCGATAAAGGAAATCTTGAGGTATTATCAAAAAGTGACTGATTTTATTGAAAGAAACATCCTGAAAAGGTTCACACTGGCTATATTGCTGCTCAGAGTAATAACATTTGCCTAAGTCATTTTAGAAACATTTTAAAAAGTAGGCAAAGCCAAACCTCTTTGGATAGATATTTTACCAAGCGACCTCTATGCAGTGAAAGTGCTGGTGGAAGTGAAGGAAAGAAAGCAAAAAGCAGTGAATAAAAAATTAAAAAAATATATATAAAACAGAAAAGATAAAAAAATTAGTGTTAAGTTATTTTTAAGTTATGTAAGTTAAGTTTTAGTATTATTTCCCTTCTCCCTCTCCTTCACCAGCAATTTACACCTCCACCATCGTCTATCCTCAAAGGTAAAGTGCAAATAAAACTACATTTTTTAATCAATTATTATTCTATTATGATTATTTATACATTTACAACTACAAAATGCATTTTTCGGTGTTTTCCTTACTAAAGTTATTTTTTTTCAATGTACTACTTACCTTTAATTTGAGTGTGTTTTTCGTGTTGGAACGGATTATTTGGTTTTACATGTAATCTTATGAGGAAAAATGATTCACCTTATGACATTTTCATGATATGATCTCAGTTTTGGAATGGATTAATTTCGTATGCTGAGGTACCACTGTATCAGTAAACTAATTATTGCAAATTCTAAAATTTACTGTAAAATTATTTACAATTATAGAAAATAAATATCACTGTTATAAAAAAATAAAATTAGGGTTAATTAATTTCTACTTCTTTTTCCTTTCACTCTACTCAAAATACTATTTTATTAGCAGTTACGATTTATTTGTAATGGCGATTTTACAATTTTATCTCAGAATAAGTAGCAATTCTCTTAGGAACACAAAGTTACTACTTAACTAAGAAAACTGGCTAAATAAAGTGGCTAAAGGCTGGTTTATAGTTCAGTAGTAGTGTCAATTTCAAGGTTGCTAGCTGCCACTGGGGTTGACAAGCATATCTGATTTATACTTAAATTCTGGCCCGTGGCTAACTTGGCACAGCATAGTATTGACATCAAATGTCAATATTAAATATTGTTCAGTTTTGGAGTTGTGTTGCTAGACCAGAAGTGTGCATCTATAGTTTGATGTCTAGTAGAGCAGAGGACGGCAAACATAGTGGAATTTTGTGAACTTTGTTATTGTATCAAAATGCTGCCATTAGACTACAAATTGACCCTTAGTCTACAGACATATTATGCAGACATGAGGAAACAAATTTTCTGGTATAGAATTTTAACATGCAAGCAAATGTAATGTGATGACATCAGATTATGGTGTTTCTTGTTTTCTCATTTATTATTCTCATTAACATTGTCATGCATTAGCAAGAATTTGTTTGAGTGTAGAAACTGGGTTGAAGGTAACTCTCAAAAGCTAGAACAGTTCAACAAACACATACAGACACTTTTACTTGCTACTTCCAACACCAATGTTTAATAAATGATAGATAAATGGAAGGAAACAAGCATTTTTGACTGATTTAATGGTCCTCCTCAGGTTACAAAAACTTTTTCATACCCTTTAAATGATCTTATACATTTGATAAAATAATTTTTTAATGAACATTTTACAAAAAATTTGAACAAACATAAACATATGAAATATGGAACATTCTACATTTCAATGATGTTAAATAAAGTAGATTTAAAAACTTTTAAATTTTAATTTATTTAATATTATGAGAAATGGGGGTCAACTAATATCGCTTTATACCCCTTTTGAATGGTGTTGGATCAGTGAGATCCTCTCAATTGTCACTGGATGATGAATTTATAAATTGTCAGGATTGCAAGATCCTTCTGATGTCAGGACCTGACACCAATTAGGATAGTAAAAGTTCATGTCCTAACTTGCGAATCGTAAATAAATGTTGAGTAGGAGGGCTAGTTTGACCATTGAGTGGGGAGCACAATGGGTAAGTTGATAGGATGTCTTGGAGTACTGGAAGTCCAACAATGCCCGTTTAACAAGTAATTCAATTTAATGAGCTAAAGCAAGGAATATATATACGAGTGTGAATCAAATATAAACGGGATTTTTGTTCCTGAGCAACTAAAGTTGGCAGTACAGGGTCCACACGTCTAGTCTGATTGGGTAGGGTCATTAGGACTGGGTAATGCCGGCCGTTTCATACTTTCAACCAATTCATCAGTAGTGCTCACAATGTCAGAGCAACAGGTACACCCCTCTGTTGCACAACGCATAATCGTACAATTTCTTGCTTGTGAAGGAGTCAATGCAACAGAAATTTTTCACAGATTGACTGCACAGTTTGGGAATTAAACACTGTCAAGGACTCGTGTTTGCCTGGCATAAAAAGTTCAAGGAAGGACGGACACGAGTGGAAAATCAGAAACACGATCGCTGTCCTTGGACCAGCATCACAAGCAAAAACAACATTTGAGTGGTTCGAGACATTATTGAAGTGGAGAGACAAATCGAAGTTTGCAAAATTGCAGAGAAGGTCAGAATAAGTTATGGAAACTGTCAAGAGATCAAGATGTCATTCTCTTCCATGACAACGCCAGGCCTCATACTGCAGCTCTAACAGTCTCAAAACTTAAAGAAATGCACTGGACTGCACTTGATCATCCTCCCTACAGCCCAGACCTATCACCCTGCGATTTCCATTTGTTTGGGCCGCTTAAAGAAGCTATAGGAGGTCAGCGATTCGAAGATGATGCAGGAGTGAAGGAATTCTTGCACAGTTGGCTCTTGACACGACCAACTTCATTCTATGATACTGGAATGAGAAACTTTCCTTCTTGCTGGAAAAATGTATTTCTATAGCAGGAAGCTATGTAGAAAAATAAATCATAATGTTTTTTTATTTTTTAATAAATAATTTTAAAACATAAAATAAATCCCGTTTATATTTCATCCACCCTCATAGAAGCTCCAGCACTAAGCCTATAAACAAATACACTATTCATCTTCATTTGATAGTACATTTAAGATCGGCTTCATATCAACTAGTTAAGCACTTGTACTTTAAAATGACTGAGTACCTATTCAAAAATGAGAGAGAGAGTTTACAATCAAGAGTATAATACTTCAAGACTCGATGGTTCCGGATCCTGTTCATCCAATGTTGGTAAGACGATCATGGATCTAGTCAAGGTAAGTTTCCAGGTGGCCCATATCTGGATGGCAGCAGGGAGACGAGAAGGACGAAAAGTCGCAATTCAAAGCTATTCCAGAGGGACTGATAGCACGCGACAGTTGAGTGTGCTGTCATTATATCCTTATCAGGTGTGGAAATTTGATCATGTCACTTATTGTTTTTGGAGTGATGACACCTTTGAATGTGTAATCGATGGGCAGGCTAGGGTGGTGAAAATTTGACTTGTTAGATTTCCACCATGAATTTGTTTAACTCTTTTACATTTCCTCACATCAACATCTGGATAATGTTGACGATTTGACTTGATGTTTACATGTCTTTTATTCATCGGACTTGTGGGAGATGGAAATTCTTTAAATCGGAAAACTTCCCCCGCCCTTTTCTTATGTTAGCATTAATCACTATAATTAATTCTACAATAACTGCCAGATCTCACAATATCATTAAAGTGTAGAATACTCCATATTTCGAATATTTATGCTCATTCAAATTTTTTGTAAAAAGTTTGTTTAAAAAATTATTTTATTGAATGTACAAAAACGTCTTCACACCTATTAAATGAGTTTGTACAGCTCATTTACTAGGTGTAAAAAAGTTTTCGTAACTTGAGGGCCACTAAAGCAGCAAAACTGTTTGTTTCCATCCATTTATCTAACATTTATTAAACATTTCTGCTGTAAATAGTGAATAAAAGTGTCTGTGTGTTTGTGAGACTAGATTACTATTAACATTTACTAACTTTTTTTTTAATGATTTTTTTAATAGCTATGCCATATTTTAGGAAAAGCCATAACTGAATTAATTAAATTTTGTCTAAGAAAACTTTACTCATTTTTCTTTTCACTCATATGTAGTGAAGATGTCATGTTTGAATCATATACACACTGTAAACAAGGTAAAGAGCTAATGTGTAAGCACAGTATAAAGCAAGAACTTCAAATTATGATAAAAATCAAACAGTGCAGATATTTATAAGAGAAAGATTTTCTCTTCCATGAGTGAGAGAGAAAATCTATTTTATTTGTCACTCCTGCATTGTTTTGCTTTTGCAAGAATGGTATATTGCTATAAACTTCATGCTTACCATTATTCTTGCATTAGCATGGCCATTGAACAAAGTTTAAATCAGAAATAAATAAAAAAAAATGGAGATTACTTACTGTAAAAAAGTCCTAGAATGAAATGCACAAGCACTTTTACCATTTGCACAGTTTTAAAACATCAGCATGGGTTTCCTTTCTCCATTGGGCAAAAGTCTGACTGACAAAATATCTATTTGGTGACAATGTATTATTTATTAATAGTGTATAAGTCAGTTTAGCCACTTGACCTTCTAAATCATTAATTAGAATATTTTATGGAAAAGGAGAGAAACATTACTTTTCTTTAAATGATGAAAATAGTTTTATTAGCATATATAATAAATTTATTTTTAACAATAAATTTTTCTTAAGATTAACAAAATAACAGCTTTCCCTATTTACACCTATTTTACAACTTTGTACAATGCAAATGCACACCATCTTGTGTATTTTTAATTTAGATCTGTTTGATTTATGACGGAATTTCAAAGTACAAAAAGACGAGTCCTTAACTAAGGAGATACATTCTGAATAGTACATTGTTAATCAGACATTGTAGAGTGTACTTTACATAAACTTAACATTATTGTATAATCTACTACTAATATAGACTATATGTAACAATAATAAGTATTTATGCATCTAAAACTAGAAAAGATACAGTTAAATATGGTATTTCATATTTTGATGTTAAAATTTTGTAAATTATATTCATTTTGCATTTATAATAAATTAGTATTTATTACTGAGAATCTTTCTGAAAATACTTCATTCAATAAACTTTTTGGACACTATGTATTTTCACACAATGCTACTGCCACCACATGTTGTTACAGCAGCTATGAATTTTCCAGCTCCATTATAATCTTATGGGACTTTCTTCATATATGCAGTCTATTGTTATACAGTGCATACCTGTACTTACAAAATTGCTTACTTTTTAATAGTAAAACAGTGTGAATTTTATTACCTTTTAACAATTTTAACTAATTAAATATAGAATTGGAAGTGGATAATGTAAGCATGACATCTCCAGAACTTTCTTTAATTAGAATTATTCTTGTTATATAATTAAAATTTTTATGTTATATTACCAAATTTAAGAGAAGCAGGACTCAAGCCAAAAAACGTTCATGCAGTATATATATTACTAACACTGGACAATAGGTTTATAGTGCAATTTAAATTTAAGAAAGCTTTATTCCTACTTGAAACATGAGTTATTTGTGAATTTTTTATTTTACAAGCAGTGACATATGCTTAATAGTACATCCTTTATAAATAACATTAAAATTTGGCAAATATCCATCCCAAAAACAGAATTTTATGACAATTGTTGAGGCATTAGTCTTGGCAAACAAAATCTATGGCATTTGATTTTAAGTACTTGTTCTCATAATTTTTTAATAAAATATTGATAAGTGTTAAAAACATTCAAATAAAATAAAAACTATATATTTTCTTTAGGAATTGAAGAACAATCTTATTGGGAAAAGATTAAAAATGATAAAGAAAAATCATATCGGTCAAGAAAGAAAACAAGAGGCCGAACCAAGGTAAATTTAATAACTGATGTATTTAAAATTTTAAAATTTAATTAAATTGTTAATTCCTATAATAAAATTAAGTTTTACATTGTATATAAATAAAATATGTTAATTGTTTCAAGCAGAGAAATAAGTGAACATTTTAATTGTGTGTAAGAATATTTTTTAAAATTAAATATAATTAATAATTATAAATTGGTACAGTGGTACCTCAGTATATGTCCTGTTTGGACAAAACAAATTTTGCTCGGTATACAACTTTTGTTCAGTATATGACTTAATTCAATTATATGCACCCTCAATAAGTCCAAACATCAGGAACGGATTAAGTTCGTATACCAAGATTCCACTGTATTTAAATTATAATATTTATTAACAATTAAAATTAAGAAATAAAATTTAAATGTATCATCAGAATCAGATATACAGGATTGTATATCTGATTCTTATATTTAACTTGTCTCTAATTTTGTTAAAACATAAAAATCTAACTTTAATTCTTTATTAATGATATACAGTGGAACCTTGGTATACAACCTTAATCCTGATGTTTGACTTATACCGAATTGGACGTACAGGTAACCCCCGTATAACACGGTAGTTACGTTCCAAAAAATTGCCGTGTTATGCGAATCCGTGTTGTACGAAACAAAGAACTAATACGAAAAGGAGGGTTAGGTTCCAAAAATTAAAAAACATGCTAGTATATTTTCATAATTAAGATAAATATCTTCATTAAAATTTTTTTAAGTGATACATCTATATATATAAAAATGAATGTATGTCTGTGTGTGTGTCTGTGTGTCTGTCTTATGTCCTTCATGCATTACCACACCGTTTATCCGATTGCCATGAAACTTTGGGAAGTTGTTTAATATACTCTCGCGCAGGTTTGTGGCATAGTACGATTGCCATAAAACTTAGGAAAGTTTTTTAATACACTCCCGCGAAGGTTTCTGGCATAGTACATTTAACCCACGATAGATGGCGCGCGTTTATACGAGTGTATCGAGACAGTGTGTTCGATCGATTTCAAATTGTGAAGACCATTTCCCCCT
>NW_019384475.1:573782-587746 GCF_000671375.1 Centruroides sculpturatus
AGTTTCGAGAAGGACCACGTGTATCGACAGAAGGCGAGAAGAGAAAATTTACATACTTAAGTACTAATAGTTCACGAAAATAATAATTTTCGTGAACTATTATTACTTAAGTATGTAAAAATTTATTACATTTCCTGTTGTACGAGGGTTTTACCCAATTCTCGAACCGTGTCAGAGTAAATCTGTGCTATAAAAGTACCGTGTTATACGGGGGATGGTACCAATTCTCGAACCGTGTTAGAGTGAATCCGTGCTATAGAAGTGCCGTGTTATACGGGGGTTACTTGTATACCAAACCAACCTTTCCCATAAGAAGTAATGTAAAAATGATTAATCCGTTCTCATGTAAAAAAAAATGGCTGGCTTTAACACCTTGCTTTCCTGGCTAGTTCCTGCTTGATTTTTCATGAGATCAGCATGTATCTTTTTAGCTTTCTTGCAAATAATTGCTTCCAATACACTGTCTCCAGCAGATTGTTTTTCAGTTATCCAAAGCAAAAGCAATTTCTCAACATGATCTAATGTCTTTGATCTCTGTTTAGAAATTGATTTAAACCTTTTCGCAACATTAACAGATTTAATAATGTCTTTATTTTTCACGATTGTCAATATTGTCATTCTCGGAATACAGTATGCAACAGTTAAAATCTCAAACGCACATGCCACCTTCATATTTCTCAACAACCACTTTTATCAGTTTCATTGTGATTCTAGTCATTTTTTTAATTTTCTGTTGCTTTTCATTTGCCTTTTTGCAATTCATGATTAATAAAAATAATAAAATTTTACTTACAAATTAAAATCAGAAGAAATTTTAACAAAGTTATAAACCATTGCACTGCGAACATATAGTTTGGTCTAGTACACTGATAGTGCTACTTGTTCATAGATGACGCGTATAATTGAATTAAGTCGTATACCGAACAAAATTTGTTTTGTCCAAACAGGACCCCGAATTATTCCGAATTGGACGTATTCTAAAGCAGACGTATACCAAGGTACACTGTATTTAAAAGCTGGAAATATAATTTCTGCTTTTAAATGTATGATTTGCTTTGTTAAATTTTTCTATCATTGCAGACATTAAAAAAGAACATATTCAAATATTCTTTTTTTTACTGTAATTTAACAAACATTTAAATGAATAAAGATTAATTTTAATATTTCTTTATATCGTTGTATTCATAATGCTAGAAACATTAGAAGTTTATAGTAGTTAATTAAATTTTGAAATTACACTGGGTTAGTGTATAGCTATGGAATTGTAAGCTATTCATAATTGTAAGTGATTGATTTGGTGCTGATTAAGGTACTGTTGCTTCTGTTAGGTTCTTTTCTCTAATTAGGTTGAGATTTTGAATAATTTAATTTTGTAAACTGTAATAGTAATCAGTTCATTATTTTAAATACTGAATTTGAAATATTTCAGTTTTATATTAAGTGTTGTTGTTGAAATTATAAGTTTTGTTTTGTAGTCAGAAAGTTCATTTATAGTTTGATAAATTTTTAAAATATATTTTATGAATTCTGGTGCAATGGTATTTGGCATTTTAGACCTTGTACTTTCAGACCTTGTACTTTCAAGCTAGCCACTGCAATTTTAGTGCAGAAAGGTTCAGAAGTATTGAAGAAAAAATTTAAAATGGTTGTTGTGAACAGCAAAGTATTATAAATACATGCTTCCAAAGATATAATTTTTTAACATCATCTTCAATTTTGCTTAATTTCTGATAAAATAATTTGCTTTTTATAAAGCTGAAAGATTTAGAAGTAAAGCTGCAGTGAAACTGTTTCTTCCAAAAGTGGGATTGCTTAAAGCAACCTCCAGCAGCTTTACTAGGCAATATATTGTCATGTAACAGACAAGCTTAATTTCTTCAAAATTTTCATTTGTCAAAGTACAAATATTGAAATAACAACTTTTTTAAAAATCTAATTCCATCTTTCCACTCAAAAGATCAAAATATGTTAACTATTTCTACTATCATTAATTTTTCTCCACTTGTCATTGGGACGATTGGATTTTGAATTTCCTTAATTAACAAAATCCTGTATAAAACTTTTGTAGCAGATTAATGATAAAGGAAGCATATTTTGTTGCTATTAATTGCATCCATAATTGATTAATTGAAATTTTCTGATACTAACTAAAAGATATTTTTGCTCCTTAATTAACTATTTTGTAAAACATTGATGACAGCAAGAATGTTACCAAAGGAAACATCTAAAATGTTAGTACTGACTGTAGGAAATTATCAAATAGCATAAATAGCATGTCATTTTCAGTTTTATTCCACCCAGATTAATATGAAACTTATACAATTGCTTTATTTGTAGCATTTTTAAAGTCGTTTTGATTTTAAAAATCAAAATTTTCATTTAAAAATCAACATAAAGACAATATTGTTTAAAATCAATAATTAGCCAATTTTTGAAACTTTTTTCAAAACCAATTGATTTCTTTGTTTCTCTTAATGGTTTGGTTAATTTGTTGTCATTTAAGGTAACAAAATTGGAGGACATGAAAATTTTATGACAGAAGTTTCAGTTTAAAAAAGATATCTGGTTAAGAGCAAAAAAATACCTCTTAAACTTGTGTAGTGTGATTTTGGTTTATGAGTACTCAATAAAAAAGAAAATTGTTTTTATCAAATTCTTATACATTTTCCTGACTTGAGATGAAATTATCAATACAATAAACACTGACGAATATTCTAATCACAAGTATGAAGAGATTGAAATTCTGCATTTGTGCAATTGAGATGGCTCTTAGGTTCTAGGGACCTATTCTGAGCTCTTCCAATAACTCAATGAAAGCGATACATGAGACATTTGATAAGTCTTTTTTGTGAAAGGCAGTTAACGAACTTTAGACAAATTGCTATTCTTTGCTCCATGTTAAGTACATTTTGCTATAGATAATCAGTTGAGATGCATCTGGGTTCCATGCTATCAATAGTTCTTACACTTTAACCAATCACAATTTAGTTAGCTTTGTGTTTTTGTCAGGTGTCTGCAATCCACTGTTTTCCAAGCAAAGCACATATTTTTAGTATTGTGTACCAGCATTAGCAAAATTTTTTTGTTAAAGTCATCAAAGAAGGGACAACGCAGTCAGCAAACTACAAGTTAACAGTTCAAGATATCAGTTAAAACATTTTGGCTCTAGTTTTTCTCATAAATCACTGCATAAATGTAACAGTAATGGCTTCGGAAGACAATAAAATTCTTTAAAGCATGTATTATTCAGTCAAAAAGCATTATTTCGAAGACAAAACTGAGATTCACATCATCAAATGCTAATTTTCTCTCTCCAATTGTTCATGAAGTAATACCATCCTTATACCTAAAGTCACAGTGTTCTTTTTACTTTTGTTAGATACTTGAGCTGCCATTAGGAACATATCTATGTAGCTTCTCCAAGCCAGAGATTGCTAATAACCAACCACTGCTCCTCCCAATCTCTCACAGCATAAATTAGTTGATTCTTTACTATTGAACACAAGACTGTGTTATTATTAAAACACTTGGCATTTATCCACTTTATTCAGTTGATTCTTAAACTTATTGGCTTCATAATTACTTAGATTTTTAATTTGCTCTTTTTCATCCACTTCATTTAGATGATATTCTATTTTATTATTCTTTATTTTCCTAAGATTACGTTTTAAACGTCTAAGTTTAATATATTTATATTTTATAGCTGACCTTAGAATCTTGAGATTGAAGTAATTTCTGTCTCTTGTAGGGATGACTTTTGTGATGGATTTAGTGACTTATTAAACTTAGACGTTTAAAACGTAATCTTAGGAAAATAAAGAATAATAAAATAGAATATCACCTAAATGAAGTGGATGAAAAAGAGCAAATTAAAAATCTAAGTAATTATGAAGCCAATAAGTTTAAGAATCAACTGAATAAAGTGGATAAACGCCAAGTGTTTTAATAATAACACAATCTTGTGTTCAATAGTAAATAAATATGAAAACACGGTTTCAAAAAATGAATCAACTAGTTGATTCTTATTAATTTAAATCTACTCCGCTATATCTTGTAGGTATATCTTGTTTTTTGAAAACACGGTTTCAAAAAACGAATCAACTAGTTGATTCTTATTAATTTAAATCTACTCCACTATATCCTCTGTCTTCCTCGAGAACAGGTTCCTTGGATCCTGCCCTTCAGTATGACAGGAAGCAGTGAGTTAGTGGCCTGGATGTGGCATGGCCACAGTACCTCGTTTTGCATTTTGCTATAATAGGAAGCAGCTGTCACTCTCCCACACCGGTCCGTTCTAGCACACATGCATTGGTCACCCGCTCTGTCCAGCTTATCTGTAGCATGCACCGATAGCACCACATCTCAGATGTTGCCAGCCTTTTCTCCATGCCCTTATTCAAGGTCCATGTTTCACATCTGTACAGCAAGACAGACCGTACGTAGCAGCATAGTACTTTGAGCTTTATCTCCAGGCTTAGTTTCTTATCTGTAAGTGTTCGCTGGAGATTAGAGAAGGCTGATTTTGCCATTTGGATTTGTGTTCAGATTTCTTTGTCACATCTACCACCTCTTGTTATAATGGCTTCAAGATATTTGAATTTGATTGCTTCTTCCAGTAAAGTACTGTGTACAAATATTTAGGAATTGTCCGTCACGGAGTCTTTACTAATTCTTATCCATTTCGTCTTTTTCCCGTTGATATGCATGCCATATTTCACACTGCCTGCCTGTAGTGAGTTTAGTACAAGGGCTATTTTTTAAATAAGGTCCATTTGCGAATGATGCGTGATTGCAGCAGTGTGCATGAGCATCTACTTTCAGCATGCTTTGCACGTGTTTAGATACTATTTGCAGCCGTATTGTCTGTCTGTGTGCTGAACTGTAGAAGTTTATAATGTTTAAGAAAATTGAGTCGCCTGCCAACTGTAAGATACAATCTGTTATTCGATTTCAGCACGAAAGATCATGGTAACTGTCTTTTGGGACAGGAAAGGGACTTTGTTAGTGGATTTTATGCCAAGAGGCACAACAATCAATTCTGATGCTTATTGTGTGACCCTAGAAAACTTCACCGTGCCATACAAGACAAATGGTGTGGTCTAATGTCTTCCGGTAGCAGGTGGCAGATTTCTTTGAAGTCAGAATTAAAAAGATTTTTGAGTGGTATGACAAATGTTTGAACAAAAATGGAAATTATGTAGAAAAGTAAATAAAAGTATGTAGAATATGGGAAAAAATATATTTTAATGATTAAATTTACAGTATTTTTCTTCTTATTATAAAACGGACCTTATTTAAAAAATAGCCCTCATATCTGTTGGAACTCCGTCGCGGATGTGGCAATGCATGCAAAATCGTCGGCGTACCAGATGTTATTGATATTCACTCCTCCGACCTTGATTCTCAAATCCCTGCAGAAACATTCCAGTGTTATCTGTTCGGAGAAGACATTAAAAAGTATGGGTGATAATACACATCCCTGTCTAACTCTTTTTTCTATCTGGCATGGTGCTGTTTCTATGTCGTCCAGCCTAACTGTGGCAGTCTGGTGCCAGTACAGGTTGCCAATCAGTTTATAGTCATTTGTGTCCAGATTGACTCTCTTTAATGTTTCCATTAAAAGTGGGTGTTGTACTTTGTCAAAAGCTTTTTCAAAGTTGAAGAAAGAAATGTATTTTCCTTTGCATTTCTATGGCTCTTTCCGATAAAATTCTCACAGCAAACAGTGCCCATTCCAGGCCTAAACCCAAATTGCAATGGTCCTAACTGAGCTTTTGTTTTGTTTCTTACTTGATATCCTATAATTTTTAGTAAGAGTTTTAGGCTAGGGCTCATTAGACTTATGGTTCAGAATTGATCACATCGCTTGGCATTATGCCTCTTTGGGATTGGAATGAAAATGGATCTTTTGAAGTCGTGTGGTAGCTGTCCATCTTTGTAGATTTTATTAAAAAGATCTAGTAGCAATAGATAGTTTTGCAAATGTGTCCAAAATTTTAGGAGCTCAGTTGGGATGTCATCTTCACCAGGAGTTTTTCCACATCTCATGGAGCCCATGGCACATTCTAATTCTCTTAGTATAATAGGAGGGGCAGTATCTCCTTCTCTTGAATGAACCTGGGGATGTCTGTCATGATCCCCAAACAAAATTTTGATGTATTCTGCCCAAGTTTTAACTCTTTCTTCTTTTCCACATTTCATTTTGTTCTGTTGGTCTATTAAATTTGTTACTTCCTTCTTTGTTTTCTTCAGTTCCTTCATGGTTTCTTTGATGATTCTATGGACTTCTCTGGTATGGTGCTTTTTCTCGTGCTCCTCTATTCTTTCACATTTCTCTTTGAACCACTTTTCTTTAGCTTTCGCACATCCCTACTTGATCATTTGATGAAGTTTTTTTGTATTGTCCAGGGTTTCGGTTCTTAAACTTTCTGCACTTACCCATCAGTGTCAAAATGTTCTCTAGGATCCAAGGGTTCTTCCGCTCTTTTTCCTTTTTTGTTAAATAGGGTACAGGCAGCAATCTTCATTGCACTTTTTATGTTTTCCCAGTGTTTCTCTATAGAGGGTATGTCTTTATCTTGAATTTCTTTTGTAACCGCCTCACTGAAATGTTGCCTGATCTCGCATATTTTCAGTTTGTCAAGGTTGTAATGTAACTTCTTGACATTTTTTGTAATTTTCTTTAATGAATGGCACATCTGGCATGGAGTAAATTATGACCAGTGTAGCAGTCATCTGAAGGCCTTGTTTTAACATTGAGAATTGAGTTTCTGTATCATTTGTTGATCAGGATGAAATCTATTTGATTTCGTACTATTCTGTTTTCTCTGTCTTGAGGACTTTTCCATGTGTACAGTCTTCGTGGATGTTGTTTGAACCATGTGTTTGTGATACATAGGTCATGGTGTTCTGCAAATTCAACAAGCATATCTCCATGTTCATTTCTTTCGCCTAGTCCATAGTCACCTACTGTCAGTAGTAACTCTGCCATTTCTAACTTTGGCATTGAATTCTTCCATTATTATTTTGATGAGAAAACACTCAGACTCTTTGCAAGTCTGAGTGTCTTCTCAAGCTGTTTGTAGAATAGTTTGAGAATAATTGATAGGAAAAGCTATCACACATGGCTAGAGGAACCAAAAATAAAACATACGGCACAGAATAGCACTTTCACAGCTGATTAAATGCCAATCATGTGGTTCCGACAGAAACTGGTTTTATCATATTCGTTAGCTTAATGATACAACTCAGAATAAGTATTCTGGTCTCTATTTTCTTTGTTTTATTTATAATGTATATTCAATTATTAGGGTAGTACCATTTAGTCTAAGGTTATGCAGATTGAAGAAAAACTAATTTCTTCAATCTGCATAATGTCCTTTTTACTATCAATCATATTTTCATGTCACACTCCTAGTTAGGTTGATTAAAATTAGCTAAAAGATAAACAGAAATGATAAATTTCTCTCTCTTAAATTTCAATTGTTTGAGTGAGCATTACTAAATATGAAGTTCAACATTTTACTTAAAAATTTAGTAATTAAACTCCAGACTATATGAACTTATAGGAAATTTAAGATTATTGTTTTGCATTCTTACTTGTTAGTGTAAAAGATTCAGGAAACTACCCATTACTATTTACCATACCACATATCAGAAATTTCATAGTTTTTAAATGCAACATGTCAATTTGATTTTTCAAGATGTAGTCTGTGTGAGAAATAAATCAACCAATGTTTTATAGTTAATCTCACGTCCTTCTAAAACTGGAGGTTATATTTCTAAGTTCTTTCAGCCAAGTGGAAGAATGTGAAAATGCTTCTAGAAAAGAATTATTGATTGCTCCATTATGTCTTGTATCAATGTAATTGCTAAATGAACTTTGTATATTATATACAAATTGTAAACATATTGTATTTGTCTATGATAAATAGAAATAGTTTGTACTGTAAGTTGTTGTAACATTCTTTAAAATTTCCTATGTAATATGTAAATGAAATTAAAAAATATATTTTTTAAATTTCAGATAATTACAAAAGTAGAGAAGACCATAAAAAACACACACATCCGTTTTGATGACTGACTGTAAATTTTATGTTTCACAAATAAAATATTTTATATAAAAATATACAAGTCTTTATTTTCTAAAACCACCACGACCTCCAAATCCGCCTCTTCCCCTAAAACCACCTCTGCCACCACCCCCTCCTCTACCGCCACCACCTCTGCCACCTCCAAATCTGCCTCCTCTTCCACCACCCCGACCTCTTCCGCCATTGCCTCCTCTACCTGAAATAAAATCAGATTAAGAAAGAATTTCATGAAAGGAAACAATTATATATCATAGTCTTGATGACATACCTCCTCCTCTTTTACCAGCTCTATTTGAGGAACCAGGTGGACGAGGAAGGAATCTTTGCAAAGGTAATAACTTGGCCGGATCAATATATATCTATATTTAGAAATTTGATATTTAGATCATATGAAATTATAAATAAATCAATATCTGGAATATCATATAAAAACTGTGAATTTCTTCATCCTCATTAAACATCCTCAAAAATTTCCACAAAAGACCTCATTTCCTGTCATCTAGTCACCTTACTGAGGTCTAATAAAATCGATTATGGGCATGAATAAAGGTCCTCTTAGTACTCATTTTAGGTTATGGCAGAAGAATTGAAACAGATACTATCAGTTCAAAGGTCAATTCATTGGTATAATAAATTTACAGAATATTTTCAGATTAAGTTACAAACATCTTGCACACATTCAGTTTTGTATAAAAAGAGTTGTATCAAGTTAATTTTCAAGTAAAATTACATTATCAAAATAAATTATTATCTTCCAGAATAAAAATCATACAAATACAATATATATGCATGTCAATTTACATGGCAGATTAGTTCTACATGAAACTATAGATTTTTGGAATGTAGCCTGAAGATGACACTTTAATAGGCTGAAAAACAGGGCCGAATCATCGCATAGACAAAGGAGACGAATGTTTAGGGCCTGGTCAAACTGTCTATTTTGAAAAGATTTGTAAATAAGATAGTTTACTTTTCTGTTAGACAACTGTATATAATAAAAATATATTGCTTTTTATATTGTTATTGTGAATTCTAAAATCTAAAGAAACTGTGTTCTTATGTTTCTTCTTATTGAAAGTAAAACTCCTAATAATTTAGAATTTTTTTTTGTAGTGATAAGAATACATATAGTTAATATTATTCTTAACATCCTGTGGAATATTGTTAAATAATTTTGCTTTTATTTTTTATTAAGCAGCTGCAGTGTCTGTATATGATTTAATAGAAATAATAGTAACAAGATTTATTAATTCAAAGAGCCGGGAGGGGGGACCCGGTAAGAAGAAAATGTCTAGGGCCTCAAAGTGGGTTAATCCGGCCCTGGTTGAAAACATTTATTCAGAGTATAATTCTTTCATTAAGACTTTTAGTTTTGTCTGTAAGCCTATCAGTGATGGTTTACTTTATTTTAATAGAAGAAAATGTATCCAAATCAAACATTTTTTCAATGAAGCAATATAAAACGAACCAAATTTTCAACTGTAATTGCAAATTTATGATGTACATGTACTTAGTAAAATTAAAACAATTTCTGTGACTGACTGAAAATTATAACATCAGATATTGGGTAAAATTGTAGCTCTAAATGAGTCAATTGGGACTTTATCAGAGCTGTAGATCATGCCCATAGGAGTAAAAAAAAATCAAAGGAGCTGATGATATGTGACCCATTGCAAGACATAGCCCTCAAAATCAGCCTATGAACATGCAATAGGCTTAATGTAGTGTGAAACATAACCCCAATCACTCCCTGGTTTGGTTGTGGTTTGTTTGAGTTATAGCAATGCAACACTTGGGCGATCTGCCTAGGGGATGCCTTCCAGGAGATCTTTTTAAGGGAAACTGGCCCCTGTTTAGGTGTTACAGACATGGAGAAACCCCAGAAAACTCCACGTGGCCAGCCCATCCGAGTGACTGCATGACCACTGATGGATCTATCACTCCCCAGAAGTAGTGCAATGGCATTTCTAGGGTTTTATGAGCTTTAGTCATCTCTAGTAAACTGGAAAACAGTTGATTTTTAGCAGTGTTTTAAGAAATAGTTCTGGGTTTTTTCACATTAAATTTTGCCCCATGTTTGAGGATCTTCAAAATTCCAGATTAAGCCCTCCAAAATTAGCCTATCTCATGAAGGGTTGCACAAAGACCATCAGTTCCTTTGACTCTTTTTTACTCCTATGGACATGGTCTGCAGCTCTAAAATCCCAACCACCTCATTCAGAATTGCAATTTTATTAGATATTGGTTATTTTATTAGTAATTGTAACTAAAAAATCCTGCAATATAATCATTGTTATTTTTCTAATATCCTTTTTATTCTGGCTCCAGATAAATGTAATCTGTAATAATCCATGTTAAATTTAATCCAATTTCTTATGCTATTTTCTAAAGGCACACTGACAATGTTAATTGTAATTATAAATTTGCAGTAGTTATAATTTAATACTTACTTTTGTATTCTTTGCAAATGATCCTGCTTTCACATCATCTGATAACTTCACTGATATATTCTTTTTAATTAATTATGGAATTTAACAAATTTTGTTTTGAAGCTATTAATATTAATATGGAATACGTTATATAACAGTTTTCATATATCAAAAACATTAATTGTAATCTTAAATTACAAGTTCTGAGTTTTGATAATCTTAAAATTATACAAATATATATAAAAGAAAGTAAAAAAATATATATATATATTTTAGTTCAAGTAGTATAGTCTAATTTACAACTGAATTTATCATCAAAGAAAAAAGGATACATAATCTCTGATGGGTCCAAATATTTCGTCGACTTTTCCAATTTGTTGTTTGTTCTCAAGATAAATGGGTGCATTGAAGAAGGGAACGTCGTCTATGATCACTTTACAGACTAGGTCATCTTGACAGGGATGAGTAAAATAACCAAGTTCTGGAACAAATAAATTGTTAAATTAATCCAACTACAAAAGAAAATGAATTGATCCTAGAATTCATAACAATTTAAAACAGAATTTTTGTAAAATAATGTAAAAATTCTTAGATATTCAAGAGTTAAATTTCAGTATGCAGTTACATCAGTTTATTTTTTATTTTATTTTTTTTTCAGAAACAGTTTAAGTATAAATTTGTTCTTAATCTAATTAACAGTCATAAAAATGTGTACATAATTTAGTAGTTATCTTAAGATGCTGTTTATAACAGTCATTAGTATAAACAAACCAAACTGTGATGGTGGTTGGAGTGATTATTTGTAAATAAATTTACATAACAACAAAGGATATATTATTTTAATGAGATATACTAAAGAGTCTTATCATAAAACATAAATCTGAGAAATATGTAACTAATACTCAGTCATGTGACAAAGTTTCTTATACCACATTAGCTTGGTGCTGTATAATTTGAGAGTTCTGTTTTTATATAAAACAAATGTTTACACAAATAATAATAAAAAGAGAATTAGCTGTTTAAAATGTGTCTAGTACAGCCAATTACAGTTTCATAATATATTGATTGTAATGAACATATTGTATCTTGCACACAAACCATATCCAAGTGTTGCGTTGTCATAAGGGACATATTGGAAACAGGTTTTTACACACAATTACTATACTTTTGTACATTATCTAATAAGAACTATACACACATAGAGAATATCTATTATGGTGATTTCCTAATATGTAATGATTGATTTATTTATTCTAATTTAAGTTATTACAAACTTTACAAACACAAATGTCTTCTAACTGTTACACTGTGTTGAGTAATAACTGTCCACAAAAAACCTTTATCAGTGTTGTGTTCGTTACAATATCCACTAATGTTTTCGACCTCCACCGAGGTCTTCTTCAGGTGCTGACTAAGCATTGTCTCTCCTTGACTGTTAGAATGATGTCGTCCGAGATGTAAATATTGCACGTATCACATTTCATCCCTCCGCTTGTCCCCATTCAAATTCCTCGAATAGGTATCTCCATGCCTGTGCGATCGTTTCTCCGTCTTTAAAGTTGATACAGGTGCCCCCAACATTGGGGGCACCTGTATCAACTGTACAAACTTTGTAGATCTCCCAGGGCTCCAGGTGATGGATGTGATCAATTTGAAATGCCTGTCTGATTAATTTGGTGTTCGGGAGTCCGCCCGAATTTCAGGGTCACTAACGTATGCTGTTACGGCGGTGTGCCTATTATTCTTAATGTCCGATTGATGCTTGCATAACCGTTTTTGTGTTGAGCGCATGGTAGAACCAATATAAACTAAGTTTCTTTGGAATCTATCGTCCCTGATGGGAATGGAGTAAACCCCTGGGGCTCTGTTGAGTTCTATTGCATCTTTAGCATTGCGCAGCAGGTCATAAATAGTGCTGGTCCTGTATGCGATCTTTGTGTGGTTATGGCAAGTAATTCCCTGTATAGGGAGTCCAAATGTTGGTTGAACTAGATGACCACGTGCCTATCATTCTTAACGTGCTGCTGTCCATTGTCCGGCATAGTCTAGGGTAACACTGCTGCGCCAGGGAAGACAGTTGGCGCAGGGCAAACCACACGGGCCACACTGCAAATCATGCCCTTACTGTAGATTCCAAAGAATAGATAGATGTATTCCAAAGAAAGTTAGTTTATATTGGTTCTACCGTGCACTCAACACAAAAACAGTTATGCGAGCATCAACCAGACATTAAAAATAACAGGCACACCACCACCTTAATGGCGTACGTTAGCGACCCTGAAATTTGGGCGGGCTTCCCGAACACCAAATTAATCAGACAGGCATTTCAAATTGATCACATCCGTCACCTGCAGACCTGGGAGATCTACAAAACCAACGTTGGGGGCACCTGTATCAACTTTAAAGACAGAGAAACGATCACGTAGGCATGGAGATACCTATTCGAGGAATTTGAACGGGGACAAGCGGAGGGGTGAAACATGATACGCGCAATATTTACATCTCGGACAACATCGTTCTAATGGTCAAGGAGAGACAATGCTTAGTCAGCACCTGAAGAAGACCTCGGTGAAGGTTGAAAACGTTAGTGGATATTGTAACAAACACAACACTGATAAAGGTTTTTTGTGGACAGTTAAACTTTACAAATGTTAGTAATTTGATGGTGGGCTTGGTTGCTTCAAATTATTCAAGAAACTTAGTGCAAGTGAACTCTAATAAAGCAGACTTTTATTATTATTTTGTTGTTAGTTATTTTGATTTGGAAGAAGTAGATGCAGTCTTTTAATAAATTTAAGTTGTTGCACAGGTTTTATTTGACTGCAATACTATGATCAATAATAGTACTAGATTTATAAATATCAAATCAATAATGTTACCTTTCACTTCTTCTGGTGGTCCTGAATCATAACCTCCCCATCCTCCACCTCCCCTGCTGCCTCTTCCTCGACCACGACCACCAAAACCACCACCACCACCACCACCTCTTCTTCCTCCAAATCCACCGCCACCTCTTCCTCCTCCTCCTCCACCACCAAACCTTCCAAATCCTCTACCACCACCTCTACTCATTTCTAAAAAATTTGAAAACAACAAATTTATTATGTTATCACAAATCAGTAAATATGTATCACCATAAAGTTAAACATGCCTTTTTATAAAATCTATTAGTTATAATCTGTTGAAATTTCAACATTCTGGTTTTGATTATATACAGTTTTTTAATTTTAACAATTCTATTACATTTTAAAATTATATCAAAATAGAGCTAGGTACCAACAGACTGCCGAAAATCTATTGGGCTAGTTTTATGCTAATTATTAAATAAATTACGTAATCAATTTGGCACTAGAGGTAAGCGTTAGGCACCATCTCTTATTAATATTAATAATTATAAATAAATTAATTAATTTAAATAATTTAGAACCGCTGGGAGAAAAAA